>NW_025423511.1:230954-280919 GCF_020740685.1 Jaculus jaculus | reverse complement strand
TGACCTTCGTCTTGTAGAATTGTGCGTTCCGTGTTAGTTTTCAAAAGGAAATGTTCTTAACAACATTCAGCTCTTGGTTCTTTGAATTCACTGTTACTTTACAAAGGGAAACATTTCTCTAGACACTCTCCTGACACAAAATGAGTCTCTTTTCGTTCCACACGGGAAATCTTCTTTCTTGACCTTCGTCTTGTAGAATTGTGCGTTTCGTGTTAGTTTTCAAAAGGAAATGTTCTTAACAACATTCAGCTCTTGGTTCTTTGAATTCACTGTTACTTTACAAAGGGAAACATTTCTCTAGACACTCTCCTGACACAAAATGAGTCTCTTTTCGTTCCACACGGGAAATCTTCTTTCTTGACCTTCGTCTTGTAGAATTGTGCGTTCCGTGTTAGTTTTCAAAAGGAAATGTTCTTAACAACATTCAGCTCTTGGTTCTTTGAATTCACTGTTACTTTACAAAGGGAAACATTTCTCTAGACACTCTCCTGACACAAAATGAGTCTCTTTTCGTTCCACACGGGAAATCTTCTTTCTTGACCTTCGTCTTGTAGAATTGTGCGTTCGTGTTAGTTTTCAAAAGGAAATGTTCTTAACAACATTCAGCTCTTGGTTCTTTGAATTCACTGTTACTTTACAAAGGGAAACATTTCTCTAGACACTCTCCTGACACAAAATGAGTCTCTTTTCGTTCCACACGGGAAATCTTCTTTCTTGACCTTCGTCTTGTAGAATTGTGCGTTCCGTGTTAGTTTTCAAAAGGAAATGTTCTTAACAACATTCAGCTCTTGGTTCTTTGAATTCACTGTTACTTTACAAAGGGAAACATTTCTCTAGACACTCTCCTGACACAAAATGAGTCTCTTTTCGTTCCACACGGGAAATCTTCTTTCTTGACCTTCGTCTTGTAGAATTGTGCGTTCCGTGTTAGTTTTCAAAAGGAAATGTTCTTAACAACATTCAGCTCTTGGTTCTTTGAATTCACTGTTACTTTACAAAGGGAAACATTTCTCTAGACACTCTCCTGACACAAAATGAGTCTCTTTTCGTTCCACACGGGAAATCTTCTTTCTTGACCTTCGTCTTGTAGAATTGTGCGTTCCGTGTTAGTTTTCAAAAGGAAATGTTCTTAACAACATTCAGCTCTTGGTTCTTTGAATTCACTGTTACTTTACAAAGGGAAACATTTCTCTAGACACTCTCCTGACACAAAATGAGTCTCTTTTCGTTCCACACGGGAAATCTTCTTTCTTGACCTTCGTCTTGTAGAATTGTGCGTTCCGTGTTAGTTTTCAAAAGGAAATGTTCTTAACAACATTCAGCTCTTGGTTCTTTGAATTCACTGTTACTTTACAAAGGGAAACATTTCTCTAGACACTCTCCTGACACAAAATGAGTCTCTTTTCGTTCCACACGGGAAATCTTCTTTCTTGACCTTCGTCTTGTAGAATTGTGCGTTCCGTGTTAGTTTTCAAAAGGAAATGTTCTTAACAACATTCAGCTCTTGGTTCTTTGAATTCACTGTTACTTTACAAAGGGAAACATTTCTCTAGACACTCTCCTGACACAAAATGAGTCTCTTTTCGTTCCACACGGGAAATCTTCTTTCTTGACCTTCGTCTTGTAGAATTGTGCGTTCCGTGTTAGTTTTCAAAAGGAAATGTTCTTAACAACATTCAGCTCTTGGTTCTTTGAATTCACTGTTACTTTACAAAGGGAAACATTTCTCTAGACACTCTCCTGACACAAAATGAGTCTCTTTTCGTTCCACACGGGAAATCTTCTTTCTTGACCTTCGTCTTGTAGAATTGTGCGTTCCGTGTTAGTTTTCAAAAGGAAATGTTCTTAACAACATTCAGCTCTTGGTTCTTTGAATTCACTGTTACTTTACAAAGGGAAACATTTCTCTAGACACTCTCCTGACACAAAATGAGTCTCTTTTCGTTCCACACGGGAAATCTTCTTTCTTGACCTTCGTCTTGTAGAATTGTGCGTTCCGTGTTAGTTTTCAAAAGGAAATGTTCTTAACAACATTCAGCTCTTGGTTCTTTGAATTCACTGTTACTTTACAAAGGGAAACATTTCTCTAGACACTCTCCTGACACAAAATGAGTCTCTTTTCGTTCCACACGGGAAATCTTCTTTCTTGACCTTCGTCTTGTAGAATTGTGCGTTCCGTGTTAGTTTTCAAAAGGAAATGTTCTTAACAACATTCAGCTCTTGGTTCTTTGAATTCACTGTTACTTTACAAAGGGAAACATTTCTCTAGACACTCTCCTGACACAAAATGAGTCTCTTTTCGTTCCACACGGGAAATCTTCTTTCTTGACCTTCGTCTTGTAGAATTGTGCGTTCCGTGTTAGTTTTCAAAAGGAAATGTTCTTAACAACATTCAGCTCTTGGTTCTTTGAATTCACTGTTACTTTACAAAGGGAAACATTTCTCTAGACACTCTCCTGACACAAAATGAGTCTCTTTTCGTTCCACACGGGAAATCTTCTTTCTTGACCTTCGTCTTGTAGAATTGTGCGTTCCGTGTTAGTTTTCAAAAGGAAATGTTCTTAACAACATTCAGCTCTTGGTTCTTTGAATTCACTGTTACTTTACAAAGGGAAACATTTCTCTAGACACTCTCCTGACACAAAATGAGTCTCTTTTCGTTCCACACGGGAAATCTTCTTTCTTGACCTTCGTCTTGTAGAATTGTGCGTTCCGTGTTAGTTTTCAAAAGGAAATGTTCTTAACAACATTCAGCTCTTGGTTCTTTGAATTCACTGTTACTTTACAAAGGGAAACATTTCTCTAGACACTCTCCTGACACAAAATGAGTCTCTTTTCGTTCCACACGGGAAATCTTCTTTCTTGACCTTCGTCTTGTAGAATTGTGCGTTCCGTGTTAGTTTTCAAAAGGAAATGTTCTTAACAACATTCAGCTCTTGGTTCTTTGAATTCACTGTTACTTTACAAAGGGAAACATTTCTCTAGACACTCTCCTGACACAAAATGAGTCTCTTTTCGTTCCACACGGGAAATCTTCTTTCTTGACCTTCGTCTTGTAGAATTGTGCGTTCCGTGTTAGTTTTCAAAAGGAAATGTTCTTAACAACATTCAGCTCTTGGTTCTTTGAATTCACTGTTACTTTACAAAGGGAAACATTTCTCTAGACACTCTCCTGACACAAAATGAGTCTCTTTTCGTTCCACACGGGAAATCTTCTTTCTTGACCTTCGTCTTGTAGAATTGTGCGTTCCGTGTTAGTTTTCAAAAGGAAATGTTCTTAACAACATTCAGCTCTTGGTTCTTTGAATTCACTGTTACTTTACAAAGGGAAACATTTCTCTAGACACTCTCCTGACACAAAATGAGTCTCTTTTCGTTCCACACGGGAAATCTTCTTTCTTGACCTTCGTCTTGTAGAATTGTGCGTTCCGTGTTAGTTTTCAAAAGGAAATGTTCTTAACAACATTCAGCTCTTGGTTCTTTGAATTCACTGTTACTTTACAAAGGGAAACATTTCTCTAGACACTCTCCTGACACAAAATGAGTCTCTTTTCGTTCCACACGGGAAATCTTCTTTCTTGACCTTCGTCTTGTAGAATTGTGCGTTCCGTGTTAGTTTTCAAAAGGAAATGTTCTTAACAACATTCAGCTCTTGGTTCTTTGAATTCACTGTTACTTTACAAAGGGAAACATTTCTCTAGACACTCTCCTGACACAAAATGAGTCTCTTTTCGTTCCACACGGGAAATCTTCTTTCTTGACCTTCGTCTTGTAGAATTGTGCGTTCCGTGTTAGTTTTCAAAAGGAAATGTTCTTAACAACATTCAGCTCTTGGTTCTTTGAATTCACTGTTACTTTACAAAGGGAAACATTTCTCTAGACACTCTCCTGACACAAAATGAGTCTCTTTTCGTTCCACACGGGAAATCTTCTTTCTTGACCTTCGTCTTGTAGAATTGTGCGTTCCGTGTTAGTTTTCAAAAGGAAATGTTCTTAACAACATTCAGCTCTTGGTTCTTTGAATTCACTGTTACTTTACAAAGGGAAACATTTCTCTAGACACTCTCCTGACACAAAATGAGTCTCTTTTCGTTCCACACGGGAAATCTTCTTTCTTGACCTTCGTCTTGTAGAATTGTGCGTTCCGTGTTAGTTTTCAAAAGGAAATGTTCTTAACAACATTCAGCTCTTGGTTCTTTGAATTCACTGTTACTTTACAAAGGGAAACATTTCTCTAGACACTCTCCTGACACAAAATGAGTCTCTTTTCGTTCCACACGGGAAATCTTCTTTCTTGACCTTCGTCTTGTAGAATTGTGCGTTCCGTGTTAGTTTTCAAAAGGAAATGTTCTTAACAACATTCAGCTCTTGGTTCTTTGAATTCACTGTTACTTTACAAAGGGAAACATTTCTCTAGACACTCTCCTGACACAAAATGAGTCTCTTTTCGTTCCACACGGGAAATCTTCTTTCTTGACCTTCGTCTTGTAGAATTGTGCGTTCCGTGTTAGTTTTCAAAAGGAAATGTTCTTAACAACATTCAGCTCTTGGTTCTTTGAATTCACTGTTACTTTACAAAGGGAAACATTTCTCTAGACACTCTCCTGACACAAAATGAGTCTCTTTTCGTTCCACACGGGAAATCTTCTTTCTTGACCTTCGTCTTGTAGAATTGTGCGTTCCGTGTTAGTTTTCAAAAGGAAATGTTCTTAACAACATTCAGCTCTTGGTTCTTTGAATTCACTGTTACTTTACAAAGGGAAACATTTCTCTAGACACTCTCCTGACACAAAATGAGTCTCTTTTCGTTCCACACGGGAAATCTTCTTTCTTGACCTTCGTCTTGTAGAATTGTGCGTTTCGTGTTAGTTTTCAAAAGGAAATGTTCTTAACAACATTCAGCTCTTGGTTCTTTGAATTCACTGTTACTTTACAAAGGGAAACATTTCTCTAGACACTCTCCTGACACAAAATGAGTCTCTTTTCGTTCCACACGGGAAATCTTCTTTCTTGACCTTCGTCTTGTAGAATTGTGCGTTCCGTGTTAGTTTTCAAAAGGAAATGTTCTTAACAACATTCAGCTCTTGGTTCTTTGAATTCACTGTTACTTTACAAAGGGAAACATTTCTCTAGACACTCTCCTGACACAAAATGAGTCTCTTTTCGTTCCACACGGGAAATCTTCTTTCTTGACCTTCGTCTTGTAGAATTGTGCGTTCCGTGTTAGTTTTCAAAAGGAAATGTTCTTAACAACATTCAGCTCTTGGTTCTTTGAATTCACTGTTACTTTACAAAGGGAAACATTTCTCTAGACACTCTCCTGACACAAAATGAGTCTCTTTTCGTTCCACACGGGAAATCTTCTTTCTTGACCTTCGTCTTGTAGAATTGTGCGTTCCGTGTTAGTTTTCAAAAGGAAATGTTCTTAACAACATTCAGCTCTTGGTTCTTTGAATTCACTGTTACTTTACAAAGGGAAACATTTCTCTAGACACTCTCCTGACACAAAATGAGTCTCTTTTCGTTCCACACGGGAAATCTTCTTTCTTGACCTTCGTCTTGTAGAATTGTGCGTTCCGTGTTAGTTTTCAAAAGGAAATGTTCTTAACAACATTCAGCTCTTGGTTCTTTGAATTCACTGTTACTTTACAAAGGGAAACATTTCTCTAGACACTCTCCTGACACAAAATGAGTCTCTTTTCGTTCCACACGGGAAATCTTCTTTCTTGACCTTCGTCTTGTAGAATTGTGCGTTCCGTGTTAGTTTTCAAAAGGAAATGTTCTTAACAACATTCAGCTCTTGGTTCTTTGAATTCACTGTTACTTTACAAAGGGAAACATTTCTCTAGACACTCTCCTGACACAAAATGAGTCTCTTTTCGTTCCACACGGGAAATCTTCTTTCTTGACCTTCGTCTTGTAGAATTGTGCGTTTCGTGTTAGTTTTCAAAAGGAAATGTTCTTAACAACATTCAGCTCTTGGTTCTTTGAATTCACTGTTACTTTACAAAGGGAAACATTTCTCTAGACACTCTCCTGACACAAAATGAGTCTCTTTTCGTTCCACACGGGAAATCTTCTTTCTTGACCTTCGCCTTGTAGAATTGTGCGTTCCGTGTTAGTTTTCAAAAGGAAATATTCTTAACAACATTCAGCTCTTGGTTCTTTGAATTCACTGTTACTTTACAAAGGGAAACATTTCTCTAGACACTCTCCTGACACAAAATGAGTCTCTTTTCGTTCCACACGGGAAATCTTCTTTCTTGACCTTCGTCTTGTAGAATTGTGCGTTCCGTGTTAGTTTTCAAAAGGAAATGTTCTTAACAACATTCAGCTCTTGGTTCTTTGAATTCACTGTTACTTTACAAAGGGAAACATTTCTCTAGACACTCTCCTGACACAAAATGAGTCTCTTTTCGTTCCACACGGGAAATCTTCTTTCTTGACCTTCGTCTTGTAGAATTGTGCGTTCCGTGTTAGTTTTCAAAAGGAAATGTTCTTAACAACATTCAGCTCTTGGTTCTTTGAATTCACTGTTACTTTACAAAGGGAAACATTTCTCTAGACACTCTCCTGACACAAAATGAGTCTCTTTTCGTTCCACACGGGAAATCTTCTTTCTTGACCTTCGTCTTGTAGAATTGTGCGTTCCGTGTTAGTTTTCAAAAGGAAATGTTCTTAACAACATTCAGCTCTTGGTTCTTTGAATTCACTGTTACTTTACAAAGGGAAACATTTCTCTAGACACTCTCCTGACACAAAATGAGTCTCTTTTCGTTCCACACGGGAAATCTTCTTTCTTGACCTTCGTCTTGTAGAATTGTGCGTTCCGTGTTAGTTTTCAAAAGGAAATGTTCTTAACAACATTCAGCTCTTGGTTCTTTGAATTCACTGTTACTTTACAAAGGGAAACATTTCTCTAGACACTCTCCTGACACAAAATGAGTCTCTTTTCGTTCCACACGGGAAATCTTCTTTCTTGACCTTCGTCTTGTAGAATTGTGCGTTCCGTGTTAGTTTTCAAAAGGAAATGTTCTTAACAACATTCAGCTCTTGGTTCTTTGAATTCACTGTTACTTTACAAAGGGAAACATTTCTCTAGACACTCTCCTGACACAAAATGAGTCTCTTTTCGTTCCACACGGGAAATCTTCTTTCTTGACCTTCGTCTTGTAGAATTGTGCGTTCCGTGTTAGTTTTCAAAAGGAAATGTTCTTAACAACATTCAGCTCTTGGTTCTTTGAATTCACTGTTACTTTACAAAGGGAAACATTTCTCTAGACACTCTCCTGACACAAAATGAGTCTCTTTTCGTTCCACACGGGAAATCTTCTTTCTTGACCTTCGTCTTGTAGAATTGTGCGTTCCGTGTTAGTTTTCAAAAGGAAATGTTCTTAACAACATTCAGCTCTTGGTTCTTTGAATTCACTGTTACTTTACAAAGGGAAACATTTCTCTAGACACTCTCCTGACACAAAATGAGTCTCTTTTCGTTCCACACGGGAAATCTTCTTTCTTGACCTTCGTCTTGTAGAATTGTGCGTTCCGTGTTAGTTTTCAAAAGGAAATGTTCTTAACAACATTCAGCTCTTGGTTCTTTGAATTCACTGTTACTTTACAAAGGGAAACATTTCTCTAGACACTCTCCTGACACAAAATGAGTCTCTTTTCGTTCCACACGGGAAATCTTCTTTCTTGACCTTCGTCTTGTAGAATTGTGCGTTCCGTGTTAGTTTTCAAAAGGAAATGTTCTTAACAACATTCAGCTCTTGGTTCTTTGAATTCACTGTTACTTTACAAAGGGAAACATTTCTCTAGACACTCTCCTGACACAAAATGAGTCTCTTTTCGTTCCACACGGGAAATCTTCTTTCTTGACCTTCGTCTTGTAGAATTGTGCGTTCCGTGTTAGTTTTCAAAAGGAAATGTTCTTAACAACATTCAGCTCTTGGTTCTTTGAATTCACTGTTACTTTACAAAGGGAAACATTTCTCTAGACACTCTCCTGACACAAAATGAGTCTCTTTTCGTTCCACACGGGAAATCTTCTTTCTTGACCTTCGTCTTGTAGAATTGTGCGTTCCGTGTTAGTTTTCAAAAGGAAATGTTCTTAACAACATTCAGCTCTTGGTTCTTTGAATTCACTGTTACTTTACAAAGGGAAACATTTCTCTAGACACTCTCCTGACACAAAATGAGTCTCTTTTCGTTCCACACGGGAAATCTTCTTTCTTGACCTTCGTCTTGTAGAATTGTGCGTTCCGTGTTAGTTTTCAAAAGGAAATGTTCTTAACAACATTCAGCTCTTGGTTCTTTGAATTCACTGTTACTTTACAAAGGGAAACATTTCTCTAGACACTCTCCTGACACAAAATGAGTCTCTTTTCGTTCCACACGGGAAATCTTCTTTCTTGACCTTCGTCTTGTAGAATTGTGCGTTCCGTGTTAGTTTTCAAAAGGAAATGTTCTTAACAACATTCAGCTCTTGGTTCTTTGAATTCACTGTTACTTTACAAAGGGAAACATTTCTCTAGACACTCTCCTGACACAAAATGAGTCTCTTTTCGTTCCACACGGGAAATCTTCTTTCTTGACCTTCGTCTTGTAGAATTGTGCGTTCCGTGTTAGTTTTCAAAAGGAAATGTTCTTAACAACATTCAGCTCTTGGTTCTTTGAATTCACTGTTACTTTACAAAGGGAAACATTTCTCTAGACACTCTCCTGACACAAAATGAGTCTCTTTTCGTTCCACACGGGAAATCTTCTTTCTTGACCTTCGTCTTGTAGAATTGTGCGTTCCGTGTTAGTTTTCAAAAGGAAATGTTCTTAACAACATTCAGCTCTTGGTTCTTTGAATTCACTGTTACTTTACAAAGGGAAACATTTCTCTAGACACTCTCCTGACACAAAATGAGTCTCTTTTCGTTCCACACGGGAAATCTTCTTTCTTGACCTTCGTCTTGTAGAATTGTGCGTTCCGTGTTAGTTTTCAAAAGGAAATGTTCTTAACAACATTCAGCTCTTGGTTCTTTGAATTCACTGTTACTTTACAAAGGGAAACATTTCTCTAGACACTCTCCTGACACAAAATGAGTCTCTTTTCGTTCCACACGGGAAATCTTCTTTCTTGACCTTCGTCTTGTAGAATTGTGCGTTCCGTGTTAGTTTTCAAAAGGAAATGTTCTTAACAACATTCAGCTCTTGGTTCTTTGAATTCACTGTTACTTTACAAAGGGAAACATTTCTCTAGACACTCTCCTGACACAAAATGAGTCTCTTTTCGTTCCACACGGGAAATCTTCTTTCTTGACCTTCGTCTTGTAGAATTGTGCGTTCCGTGTTAGTTTTCAAAAGGAAATGTTCTTAACAACATTCAGCTCTTGGTTCTTTGAATTCACTGTTACTTTACAAAGGGAAACATTTCTCTAGACACTCTCCTGACACAAAATGAGTCTCTTTTCGTTCCACACGGGAAATCTTCTTTCTTGACCTTCGTCTTGTAGAATTGTGCGTTCCGTGTTAGTTTTCAAAAGGAAATGTTCTTAACAACATTCAGCTCTTGGTTCTTTGAATTCACTGTTACTTTACAAAGGGAAACATTTCTCTAGACACTCTCCTGACACAAAATGAGTCTCTTTTCGTTCCACACGGGAAATCTTCTTTCTTGACCTTCGTCTTGTAGAATTGTGCGTTCCGTGTTAGTTTTCAAAAGGAAATGTTCTTAACAACATTCAGCTCTTGGTTCTTTGAATTCACTGTTACTTTACAAAGGGAAACATTTCTCTAGACACTCTCCTGACACAAAATGAGTCTCTTTTCGTTCCACACGGGAAATCTTCTTTCTTGACCTTCGTCTTGTAGAATTGTGCGTTCCGTGTTAGTTTTCAAAAGGAAATGTTCTTAACAACATTCAGCTCTTGGTTCTTTGAATTCACTGTTACTTTACAAAGGGAAACATTTCTCTAGACACTCTCCTGACACAAAATGAGTCTCTTTTCGTTCCACACGGGAAATCTTCTTTCTTGACCTTCGTCTTGTAGAATTGTGCGTTCCGTGTTAGTTTTCAAAAGGAAATGTTCTTAACAACATTCAGCTCTTGGTTCTTTGAATTCACTGTTACTTTACAAAGGGAAACATTTCTCTAGACACTCTCCTGACACAAAATGAGTCTCTTTTCGTTCCACACGGGAAATCTTCTTTCTTGACCTTCGTCTTGTAGAATTGTGCGTTCCGTGTTAGTTTTCAAAAGGAAATGTTCTTAACAACATTCAGCTCTTGGTTCTTTGAATTCACTGTTACTTTACAAAGGGAAACATTTCTCTAGACACTCTCCTGACACAAAATGAGTCTCTTTTCGTTCCACACGGGAAATCTTCTTTCTTGACCTTCGTCTTGTAGAATTGTGCGTTCCGTGTTAGTTTTCAAAAGGAAATGTTCTTAACAACATTCAGCTCTTGGTTCTTTGAATTCACTGTTACTTTACAAAGGGAAACATTTCTCTAGACACTCTCCTGACACAAAATGAGTCTCTTTTCGTTCCACACGGGAAATCTTCTTTCTTGACCTTCGTCTTGTAGAATTGTGCGTTCCGTGTTAGTTTTCAAAAGGAAATGTTCTTAACAACATTCAGCTCTTGGTTCTTTGAATTCACTGTTACTTTACAAAGGGAAACATTTCTCTAGACACTCTCCTGACACAAAATGAGTCTCTTTTCGTTCCACACGGGAAATCTTCTTTCTTGACCTTCGTCTTGTAGAATTGTGCGTTCCGTGTTAGTTTTCAAAAGGAAATGTTCTTAACAACATTCAGCTCTTGGTTCTTTGAATTCACTGTTACTTTACAAAGGGAAACATTTCTCTAGACACTCTCCTGACACAAAATGAGTCTCTTTTCGTTCCACACGGGAAATCTTCTTTCTTGACCTTCGTCTTGTAGAATTGTGCGTTCCGTGTTAGTTTTCAAAAGGAAATGTTCTTAACAACATTCAGCTCTTGGTTCTTTGAATTCACTGTTACTTTACAAAGGGAAACATTTCTCTAGACACTCTCCTGACACAAAATGAGTCTCTTTTCGTTCCACACGGGAAATCTTCTTTCTTGACCTTCGTCTTGTAGAATTGTGCGTTCCGTGTTAGTTTTCAAAAGGAAATGTTCTTAACAACATTCAGCTCTTGGTTCTTTGAATTCACTGTTACTTTACAAAGGGAAACATTTCTCTAGACACTCTCCTGACACAAAATGAGTCTCTTTTCGTTCCACACGGGAAATCTTCTTTCTTGACCTTCGTCTTGTAGAATTGTGCGTTCCGTGTTAGTTTTCAAAAGGAAATGTTCTTAACAACATTCAGCTCTTGGTTCTTTGAATTCACTGTTACTTTACAAAGGGAAACATTTCTCTAGACACTCTCCTGACACAAAATGAGTCTCTTTTCGTTCCACACGGGAAATCTTCTTTCTTGACCTTCGTCTTGTAGAATTGTGCGTTCCGTGTTAGTTTTCAAAAGGAAATGTTCTTAACAACATTCAGCTCTTGGTTCTTTGAATTCACTGTTACTTTACAAAGGGAAACATTTCTCTAGACACTCTCCTGACACAAAATGAGTCTCTTTTCGTTCCACACGGGAAATCTTCTTTCTTGACCTTCGTCTTGTAGAATTGTGCGTTCCGTGTTAGTTTTCAAAAGGAAATGTTCTTAACAACATTCAGCTCTTGGTTCTTTGAATTCACTGTTACTTTACAAAGGGAAACATTTCTCTAGACACTCTCCTGACACAAAATGAGTCTCTTTTCGTTCCACACGGGAAATCTTCTTTCTTGACCTTCGTCTTGTAGAATTGTGCGTTCCGTGTTAGTTTTCAAAAGGAAATGTTCTTAACAACATTCAGCTCTTGGTTCTTTGAATTCACTGTTACTTTACAAAGGGAAACATTTCTCTAGACACTCTCCTGACACAAAATGAGTCTCTTTTCGTTCCACACGGGAAATCTTCTTTCTTGACCTTCGTCTTGTAGAATTGTGCGTTCCGTGTTAGTTTTCAAAAGGAAATGTTCTTAACAACATTCAGCTCTTGGTTCTTTGAATTCACTGTTACTTTACAAAGGGAAACATTTCTCTAGACACTCTCCTGACACAAAATGAGTCTCTTTTCGTTCCACACGGGAAATCTTCTTTCTTGACCTTCGTCTTGTAGAATTGTGCGTTCCGTGTTAGTTTTCAAAAGGAAATGTTCTTAACAACATTCAGCTCTTGGTTCTTTGAATTCACTGTTACTTTACAAAGGGAAACATTTCTCTAGACACTCTCCTGACACAAAATGAGTCTCTTTTCGTTCCACACGGGAAATCTTCTTTCTTGACCTTCGTCTTGTAGAATTGTGCGTTCCGTGTTAGTTTTCAAAAGGAAATGTTCTTAACAACATTCAGCTCTTGGTTCTTTGAATTCACTGTTACTTTACAAAGGGAAACATTTCTCTAGACACTCTCCTGACACAAAATGAGTCTCTTTTCGTTCCACACGGGAAATCTTCTTTCTTGACCTTCGTCTTGTAGAATTGTGCGTTCCGTGTTAGTTTTCAAAAGGAAATGTTCTTAACAACATTCAGCTCTTGGTTCTTTGAATTCACTGTTACTTTACAAAGGGAAACATTTCTCTAGACACTCTCCTGACACAAAATGAGTCTCTTTTCGTTCCACACGGGAAATCTTCTTTCTTGACCTTCGTCTTGTAGAATTGTGCGTTCGTGTTAGTTTTCAAAAGGAAATGTTCTTAACAACATTCAGCTCTTGGTTCTTTGAATTCACTGTTACTTTACAAAGGGAAACATTTCTCTAGACACTCTCCTGACACAAAATGAGTCTCTTTTCGTTCCACACGGGAAATCTTCTTTCTTGACCTTCGTCTTGTAGAATTGTGCGTTCCGTGTTAGTTTTCAAAAGGAAATGTTCTTAACAACATTCAGCTCTTGGTTCTTTGAATTCACTGTTACTTTACAAAGGGAAACATTTCTCTAGACACTCTCCTGACACAAAATGAGTCTCTTTTCGTTCCACACGGGAAATCTTCTTTCTTGACCTTCGTCTTGTAGAATTGTGCGTTCCGTGTTAGTTTTCAAAAGGAAATGTTCTTAACAACATTCAGCTCTTGGTTCTTTGAATTCACTGTTACTTTACAAAGGGAAACATTTCTCTAGACACTCTCCTGACACAAAATGAGTCTCTTTTCGTTCCACACGGGAAATCTTCTTTCTTGACCTTCGTCTTGTAGAATTGTGCGTTCCGTGTTAGTTTTCAAAAGGAAATGTTCTTAACAACATTCAGCTCTTGGTTCTTTGAATTCACTGTTACTTTACAAAGGGAAACATTTCTCTAGACACTCTCCTGACACAAAATGAGTCTCTTTTCGTTCCACACGGGAAATCTTCTTTCTTGACCTTCGTCTTGTAGAATTGTGCGTTCCGTGTTAGTTTTCAAAAGGAAATGTTCTTAACAACATTCAGCTCTTGGTTCTTTGAATTCACTGTTACTTTACAAAGGGAAACATTTCTCTAGACACTCTCCTGACACAAAATGAGTCTCTTTTCGTTCCACACGGGAAATCTTCTTTCTTGACCTTCGTCTTGTAGAATTGTGCGTTCCGTGTTAGTTTTCAAAAGGAAATGTTCTTAACAACATTCAGCTCTTGGTTCTTTGAATTCACTGTTACTTTACAAAGGGAAACATTTCTCTAGACACTCTCCTGACACAAAATGAGTCTCTTTTCGTTCCACACGGGAAATCTTCTTTCTTGACCTTCGTCTTGTAGAATTGTGCGTTCCGTGTTAGTTTTCAAAAGGAAATGTTCTTAACAACATTCAGCTCTTGGTTCTTTGAATTCACTGTTACTTTACAAAGGGAAACATTTCTCTAGACACTCTCCTGACACAAAATGAGTCTCTTTTCGTTCCACACGGGAAATCTTCTTTCTTGACCTTCGTCTTGTAGAATTGTGCGTTCCGTGTTAGTTTTCAAAAGGAAATGTTCTTAACAACATTCAGCTCTTGGTTCTTTGAATTCACTGTTACTTTACAAAGGGAAACATTTCTCTAGACACTCTCCTGACACAAAATGAGTCTCTTTTCGTTCCACACGGGAAATCTTCTTTCTTGACCTTCGTCTTGTAGAATTGTGCGTTCCGTGTTAGTTTTCAAAAGGAAATGTTCTTAACAACATTCAGCTCTTGGTTCTTTGAATTCACTGTTACTTTACAAAGGGAAACATTTCTCTAGACACTCTCCTGACACAAAATGAGTCTCTTTTCGTTCCACACGGGAAATCTTCTTTCTTGACCTTCGTCTTGTAGAATTGTGCGTTCCGTGTTAGTTTTCAAAAGGAAATGTTCTTAACAACATTCAGCTCTTGGTTCTTTGAATTCACTGTTACTTTACAAAGGGAAACATTTCTCTAGACACTCTCCTGACACAAAATGAGTCTCTTTTCGTTCCACACGGGAAATCTTCTTTCTTGACCTTCGTCTTGTAGAATTGTGCGTTCCGTGTTAGTTTTCAAAAGGAAATGTTCTTAACAACATTCAGCTCTTGGTTCTTTGAATTCACTGTTACTTTACAAAGGGAAACATTTCTCTAGACACTCTCCTGACACAAAATGAGTCTCTTTTCGTTCCACACGGGAAATCTTCTTTCTTGACCTTCGTCTTGTAGAATTGTGCGTTCCGTGTTAGTTTTCAAAAGGAAATGTTCTTAACAACATTCAGCTCTTGGTTCTTTGAATTCACTGTTACTTTACAAAGGGAAACATTTCTCTAGACACTCTCCTGACACAAAATGAGTCTCTTTTCGTTCCACACGGGAAATCTTCTTTCTTGACCTTCGTCTTGTAGAATTGTGCGTTCCGTGTTAGTTTTCAAAAGGAAATGTTCTTAACAACATTCAGCTCTTGGTTCTTTGAATTCACTGTTACTTTACAAAGGGAAACATTTCTCTAGACACTCTCCTGACACAAAATGAGTCTCTTTTCGTTCCACACGGGAAATCTTCTTTCTTGACCTTCGTCTTGTAGAATTGTGCGTTCCGTGTTAGTTTTCAAAAGGAAATGTTCTTAACAACATTCAGCTCTTGGTTCTTTGAATTCACTGTTACTTTACAAAGGGAAACATTTCTCTAGACACTCTCCTGACACAAAATGAGTCTCTTTTCGTTCCACACGGGAAATCTTCTTTCTTGACCTTCGTCTTGTAGAATTGTGCGTTCCGTGTTAGTTTTCAAAAGGAAATGTTCTTAACAACATTCAGCTCTTGGTTCTTTGAATTCACTGTTACTTTACAAAGGGAAACATTTCTCTAGACACTCTCCTGACACAAAATGAGTCTCTTTTCGTTCCACACGGGAAATCTTCTTTCTTGACCTTCGTCTTGTAGAATTGTGCGTTCCGTGTTAGTTTTCAAAAGGAAATGTTCTTAACAACATTCAGCTCTTGGTTCTTTGAATTCACTGTTACTTTACAAAGGGAAACATTTCTCTAGACACTCTCCTGACACAAAATGAGTCTCTTTTCGTTCCACACGGGAAATCTTCTTTCTTGACCTTCGTCTTGTAGAATTGTGCGTTCCGTGTTAGTTTTCAAAAGGAAATGTTCTTAACAACATTCAGCTCTTGGTTCTTTGAATTCACTGTTACTTTACAAAGGGAAACATTTCTCTAGACACTCTCCTGACACAAAATGAGTCTCTTTTCGTTCCACACGGGAAATCTTCTTTCTTGACCTTCGTCTTGTAGAATTGTGCGTTCCGTGTTAGTTTTCAAAAGGAAATGTTCTTAACAACATTCAGCTCTTGGTTCTTTGAATTCACTGTTACTTTACAAAGGGAAACATTTCTCTAGACACTCTCCTGACACAAAATGAGTCTCTTTTCGTTCCACACGGGAAATCTTCTTTCTTGACCTTCGTCTTGTAGAATTGTGCGTTCCGTGTTAGTTTTCAAAAGGAAATGTTCTTAACAACATTCAGCTCTTGGTTCTTTGAATTCACTGTTACTTTACAAAGGGAAACATTTCTCTAGACACTCTCCTGACACAAAATGAGTCTCTTTTCGTTCCACACGGGAAATCTTCTTTCTTGACCTTCGTCTTGTAGAATTGTGCGTTCCGTGTTAGTTTTCAAAAGGAAATGTTCTTAACAACATTCAGCTCTTGGTTCTTTGAATTCACTGTTACTTTACAAAGGGAAACATTTCTCTAGACACTCTCCTGACACAAAATGAGTCTCTTTTCGTTCCACACGGGAAATCTTCTTTCTTGACCTTCGTCTTGTAGAATTGTGCGTTCCGTGTTAGTTTTCAAAAGGAAATGTTCTTAACAACATTCAGCTCTTGGTTCTTTGAATTCACTGTTACTTTACAAAGGGAAACATTTCTCTAGACACTCTCCTGACACAAAATGAGTCTCTTTTCGTTCCACACGGGAAATCTTCTTTCTTGACCTTCGTCTTGTAGAATTGTGCGTTCCGTGTTAGTTTTCAAAAGGAAATGTTCTTAACAACATTCAGCTCTTGGTTCTTTGAATTCACTGTTACTTTACAAAGGGAAACATTTCTCTAGACACTCTCCTGACACAAAATGAGTCTCTTTTCGTTCCACACGGGAAATCTTCTTTCTTGACCTTCGTCTTGTAGAATTGTGCGTTCCGTGTTAGTTTTCAAAAGGAAATGTTCTTAACAACATTCAGCTCTTGGTTCTTTGAATTCACTGTTACTTTACAAAGGGAAACATTTCTCTAGACACTCTCCTGACACAAAATGAGTCTCTTTTCGTTCCACACGGGAAATCTTCTTTCTTGACCTTCGTCTTGTAGAATTGTGCGTTCCGTGTTAGTTTTCAAAAGGAAATGTTCTTAACAACATTCAGCTCTTGGTTCTTTGAATTCACTGTTACTTTACAAAGGGAAACATTTCTCTAGACACTCTCCTGACACAAAATGAGTCTCTTTTCGTTCCACACGGGAAATCTTCTTTCTTGACCTTCGTCTTGTAGAATTGTGCGTTCCGTGTTAGTTTTCAAAAGGAAATGTTCTTAACAACATTCAGCTCTTGGTTCTTTGAATTCACTGTTACTTTACAAAGGGAAACATTTCTCTAGACACTCTCCTGACACAAAATGAGTCTCTTTTCGTTCCACACGGGAAATCTTCTTTCTTGACCTTCGTCTTGTAGAATTGTGCGTTCCGTGTTAGTTTTCAAAAGGAAATGTTCTTAACAACATTCAGCTCTTGGTTCTTTGAATTCACTGTTACTTTACAAAGGGAAACATTTCTCTAGACACTCTCCTGACACAAAATGAGTCTCTTTTCGTTCCACACGGGAAATCTTCTTTCTTGACCTTCGTCTTGTAGAATTGTGCGTTCCGTGTTAGTTTTCAAAAGGAAATGTTCTTAACAACATTCAGCTCTTGGTTCTTTGAATTCACTGTTACTTTACAAAGGGAAACATTTCTCTAGACACTCTCCTGACACAAAATGAGTCTCTTTTCGTTCCACACGGGAAATCTTCTTTCTTGACCTTCGTCTTGTAGAATTGTGCGTTCCGTGTTAGTTTTCAAAAGGAAATGTTCTTAACAACATTCAGCTCTTGGTTCTTTGAATTCACTGTTACTTTACAAAGGGAAACATATCTCTAGACACTCTCCTGACACAAAATGAGTCTCTTTTCGTTCCACACGGGAAATCTTCTTTCTTGACCTTCGTCTTGTAGAATTGTGCGTTCCGTGTTAGTTTTCAAAAGGAAATGTTCTTAACAACATTCAGCTCTTGGTTCTTTGAATTCACTGTTACTTTACAAAGGGAAACATTTCTCTAGACACTCTCCTGACACAAAATGAGTCTCTTTTCGTTCCACACGGGAAATCTTCTTTCTTGACCTTCGTCTTGTAGAATTGTGCGTTCGTGTTAGTTTTCAAAAGGAAATGTTCTTAACAACATTCAGCTCTTGGTTCTTTGAATTCACTGTTACTTTACAAAGGGAAACATTTCTCTAGACACTCTCCTGACACAAAATGAGTCTCTTTTCGTTCCACACGGGAAATCTTCTTTCTTGACCTTCGTCTTGTAGAATTGTGCGTTCCGTGTTAGTTTTCAAAAGGAAATGTTCTTAACAACATTCAGCTCTTGGTTCTTTGAATTCACTGTTACTTTACAAAGGGAAACATTTCTCTAGACACTCTCCTGACACAAAATGAGTCTCTTTTCGTTCCACACGGGAAATCTTCTTTCTTGACCTTCGTCTTGTAGAATTGTGCGTTCCGTGTTAGTTTTCAAAAGGAAATGTTCTTAACAACATTCAGCTCTTGGTTCTTTGAATTCACTGTTACTTTACAAAGGGAAACATTTCTCTAGACACTCTCCTGACACAAAATGAGTCTCTTTTCGTTCCACACGGGAAATCTTCTTTCTTGACCTTCGTCTTGTAGAATTGTGCGTTCCGTGTTAGTTTTCAAAAGGAAATGTTCTTAACAACATTCAGCTCTTGGTTCTTTGAATTCACTGTTACTTTACAAAGGGAAACATTTCTCTAGACACTCTCCTGACACAAAATGAGTCTCTTTTCGTTCCACACGGGAAATCTTCTTTCTTGACCTTCGTCTTGTAGAATTGTGCGTTCCGTGTTAGTTTTCAAAAGGAAATGTTCTTAACAACATTCAGCTCTTGGTTCTTTGAATTCACTGTTACTTTACAAAGGGAAACATTTCTCTAGACACTCTCCTGACACAAAATGAGTCTCTTTTCGTTCCACACGGGAAATCTTCTTTCTTGACCTTCGTCTTGTAGAATTGTGCGTTCGTGTTAGTTTTCAAAAGGAAATGTTCTTAACAACATTCAGCTCTTGGTTCTTTGAATTCACTGTTACTTTACAAAGGGAAACATTTCTCTAGACACTCTCCTGACACAAAATGAGTCTCTTTTCGTTCCACACGGGAAATCTTCTTTCTTGACCTTCGTCTTGTAGAATTGTGCGTTCCGTGTTAGTTTTCAAAAGGAAATGTTCTTAACAACATTCAGCTCTTGGTTCTTTGAATTCACTGTTACTTTACAAAGGGAAACATTTCTCTAGACACTCTCCTGACACAAAATGAGTCTCTTTTCGTTCCACACGGGAAATCTTCTTTCTTGACCTTCGTCTTGTAGAATTGTGCGTTCCGTGTTAGTTTTCAAAAGGAAATGTTCTTAACAACATTCAGCTCTTGGTTCTTTGAATTCACTGTTACTTTACAAAGGGAAACATTTCTCTAGACACTCTCCTGACACAAAATGAGTCTCTTTTCGTTCCACACGGGAAATCTTCTTTCTTGACCTTCGTCTTGTAGAATTGTGCGTTCCGTGTTAGTTTTCAAAAGGAAATGTTCTTAACAACATTCAGCTCTTGGTTCTTTGAATTCACTGTTACTTTACAAAGGGAAACATTTCTCTAGACACTCTCCTGACACAAAATGAGTCTCTTTTCGTTCCACACGGGAAATCTTCTTTCTTGACCTTCGTCTTGTAGAATTGTGCGTTCCGTGTTAGTTTTCAAAAGGAAATGTTCTTAACAACATTCAGCTCTTGGTTCTTTGAATTCACTGTTACTTTACAAAGGGAAACATTTCTCTAGACACTCTCCTGACACAAAATGAGTCTCTTTTCGTTCCACACGGGAAATCTTCTTTCTTGACCTTCGTCTTGTAGAATTGTGCGTTCCGTGTTAGTTTTCAAAAGGAAATGTTCTTAACAACATTCAGCTCTTGGTTCTTTGAATTCACTGTTACTTTACAAAGGGAAACATTTCTCTAGACACTCTCCTGACACAAAATGAGTCTCTTTTCGTTCCACACGGGAAATCTTCTTTCTTGACCTTCGTCTTGTAGAATTGTGCGTTCCGTGTTAGTTTTCAAAAGGAAATGTTCTTAACAACATTCAGCTCTTGGTTCTTTGAATTCACTGTTACTTTACAAAGGGAAACATTTCTCTAGACACTCTCCTGACACAAAATGAGTCTCTTTTCGTTCCACACGGGAAATCTTCTTTCTTGACCTTCGTCTTGTAGAATTGTGCGTTCCGTGTTAGTTTTCAAAAGGAAATGTTCTTAACAACATTCAGCTCTTGGTTCTTTGAATTCACTGTTACTTTACAAAGGGAAACATTTCTCTAGACACTCTCCTGACACAAAATGAGTCTCTTTTCGTTCCACACGGGAAATCTTCTTTCTTGACCTTCGTCTTGTAGAATTGTGCGTTCCGTGTTAGTTTTCAAAAGGAAATGTTCTTAACAACATTCAGCTCTTGGTTCTTTGAATTCACTGTTACTTTACAAAGGGAAACATTTCTCTAGACACTCTCCTGACACAAAATGAGTCTCTTTTCGTTCCACACGGGAAATCTTCTTTCTTGACCTTCGTCTTGTAGAATTGTGCGTTCCGTGTTAGTTTTCAAAAGGAAATGTTCTTAACAACATTCAGCTCTTGGTTCTTTGAATTCACTGTTACTTTACAAAGGGAAACATTTCTCTAGACACTCTCCTGACACAAAATGAGTCTCTTTTCGTTCCACACGGGAAATCTTCTTTCTTGACCTTCGTCTTGTAGAATTGTGCGTTCCGTGTTAGTTTTCAAAAGGAAATGTTCTTAACAACATTCAGCTCTTGGTTCTTTGAATTCACTGTTACTTTACAAAGGGAAACATTTCTCTAGACACTCTCCTGACACAAAATGAGTCTCTTTTCGTTCCACACGGGAAATCTTCTTTCTTGACCTTCGTCTTGTAGAATTGTGCGTTCCGTGTTAGTTTTCAAAAGGAAATGTTCTTAACAACATTCAGCTCTTGGTTCTTTGAATTCACTGTTACTTTACAAAGGGAAACATTTCTCTAGACACTCTCCTGACACAAAATGAGTCTCTTTTCGTTCCACACGGGAAATCTTCTTTCTTGACCTTCGTCTTGTAGAATTGTGCGTTCCGTGTTAGTTTTCAAAAGGAAATGTTCTTAACAACATTCAGCTCTTGGTTCTTTGAATTCACTGTTACTTTACAAAGGGAAACATTTCTCTAGACACTCTCCTGACACAAAATGAGTCTCTTTTCGTTCCACACGGGAAATCTTCTTTCTTGACCTTCGTCTTGTAGAATTGTGCGTTCCGTGTTAGTTTTCAAAAGGAAATGTTCTTAACAACATTCAGCTCTTGGTTCTTTGAATTCACTGTTACTTTACAAAGGGAAACATTTCTCTAGACACTCTCCTGACACAAAATGAGTCTCTTTTCGTTCCACACGGGAAATCTTCTTTCTTGACCTTCGTCTTGTAGAATTGTGCGTTCCGTGTTAGTTTTCAAAAGGAAATGTTCTTAACAACATTCAGCTCTTGGTTCTTTGAATTCACTGTTACTTTACAAAGGGAAACATTTCTCTAGACACTCTCCTGACACAAAATGAGTCTCTTTTCGTTCCACACGGGAAATCTTCTTTCTTGACCTTCGTCTTGTAGAATTGTGCGTTCCGTGTTAGTTTTCAAAAGGAAATGTTCTTAACAACATTCAGCTCTTGGTTCTTTGAATTCACTGTTACTTTACAAAGGGAAACATTTCTCTAGACACTCTCCTGACACAAAAAGAGTCTCTTTTCGTTCCACACGGGAAATCTTCTTTCTTGAACCTCGTCTTGTAGAATTGTGAGTTCGTGTTATTTTTCAAAAGGAAATGTTCATAACAATATTCAGCTCTTGGTTCTTTGAATTCACTGTTACTTTACAAAGGGAAACATTTCTCTAGACACTCTCCTGACACAAGAAGAGTCTCTTTTCGTTCCACACGGGAAATCTTCTTTCTTGACCTTCGTCTTGTAGAATTGTGCGTTCCGTGTTAGTTTTCAAAAGGAAATGTTCTTAACAACATTCAGCTCTTGGTTCTTTGAATTCACTGTTACTTTACAAAGGGAAACATTTCTCTAGACACTCTCCTGACACAAAATGAGTCTCTTTTCGTTCCACACGGGAAATCTTCTTTCTTGACCTTCGTCTTGTAGAATTGTGCGTTCCGTGTTAGTTTTCAAAAGGAAATGTTCTTAACAACATTCAGCTCTTGGTTCTTTGAATTCACTGTTACTTTACAAAGGGAAACATTTCTCTAGACACTCTCCTGACACAAAATGAGTCTCTTTTCGTTCCACACGGGAAATCTTCTTTCTTGACCTTCGTCTTGTAGAATTGTGCGTTCCGTGTTAGTTTTCAAAAGGAAATGTTCTTAACAACATTCAGCTCTTGGTTCTTTGAATTCACTGTTACTTTACAAAGGGAAACATTTCTCTAGACACTCTCCTGACACAAAATGAGTCTCTTTTCGTTCCACACGGGAAATCTTCTTTCTTGACCTTCGTCTTGTAGAATTGTGCGTTCCGTGTTAGTTTTCAAAAGGAAATGTTCTTAACAACATTCAGCTCTTGGTTCTTTGAATTCACTGTTACTTTACAAAGGGAAACATTTCTCTAGACACTCTCCTGACACAAAATGAGTCTCTTTTCGTTCCACACGGGAAATCTTCTTTCTTGACCTTCGTCTTGTAGAATTGTGCGTTCCGTGTTAGTTTTCAAAAGGAAATGTTCTTAACAACATTCAGCTCTTGGTTCTTTGAATTCACTGTTACTTTACAAAGGGAAACATTTCTCTAGACACTCTCCTGACACAAAATGAGTCTCTTTTCGTTCCACACGGGAAATCTTCTTTCTTGACCTTCGTCTTGTAGAATTGTGCGTTCCGTGTTAGTTTTCAAAAGGAAATGTTCTTAACAACATTCAGCTCTTGGTTCTTTGAATTCACTGTTACTTTACAAAGGGAAACATTTCTCTAGACACTCTCCTGACACAAAATGAGTCTCTTTTCGTTCCACACGGGAAATCTTCTTTCTTGACCTTCGTCTTGTAGAATTGTGCGTTCCGTGTTAGTTTTCAAAAGGAAATGTTCTTAACAACATTCAGCTCTTGGTTCTTTGAATTCACTGTTACTTTACAAAGGGAAACATTTCTCTAGACACTCTCCTGACACAAAATGAGTCTCTTTTCGTTCCACACGGGAAATCTTCTTTCTTGACCTTCGTCTTGTAGAATTGTGCGTTTCGTGTTAGTTTTCAAAAGGAAATGTTCTTAACAACATTCAGCTCTTGGTTCTTTGAATTCACTGTTACTTTACAAAGGGAAACATTTCTCTAGACACTCTCCTGACACAAAATGAGTCTCTTTTCGTTCCACACGGGAAATCTTCTTTCTTGACCTTCGTCTTGTAGAATTGTGCGTTCCGTGTTAGTTTTCAAAAGGAAATGTTCTTAACAACATTCAGCTCTTGGTTCTTTGAATTCACTGTTACTTTACAAAGGGAAACATTTCTCTAGACACTCTCCTGACACAAAATGAGTCTCTTTTCGTTCCACACGGGAAATCTTCTTTCTTGACCTTCGTCTTGTAGAATTGTGCGTTCCGTGTTAGTTTTCAAAAGGAAATGTTCTTAACAACATTCAGCTCTTGGTTCTTTGAATTCACTGTTACTTTACAAAGGGAAACATTTCTCTAGACACTCTCCTGACACAAAATGAGTCTCTTTTCGTTCCACACGGGAAATCTTCTTTCTTGACCTTCGTCTTGTAGAATTGTGCGTTCCGTGTTAGTTTTCAAAAGGAAATGTTCTTAACAACATTCAGCTCTTGGTTCTTTGAATTCACTGTTACTTTACAAAGGGAAACATTTCTCTAGACACTCTCCTGACACAAAATGAGTCTCTTTTCGTTCCACACGGGAAATCTTCTTTCTTGACCTTCGTCTTGTAGAATTGTGCGTTCCGTGTTAGTTTTCAAAAGGAAATGTTCTTAACAACATTCAGCTCTTGGTTCTTTGAATTCACTGTTACTTTACAAAGGGAAACATTTCTCTAGACACTCTCCTGACACAAAATGAGTCTCTTTTCGTTCCACACGGGAAATCTTCTTTCTTGACCTTCGTCTTGTAGAATTGTGCGTTCCGTGTTAGTTTTCAAAAGGAAATGTTCTTAACAACATTCAGCTCTTGGTTCTTTGAATTCACTGTTACTTTACAAAGGGAAACATTTCTCTAGACACTCTCCTGACACAAAATGAGTCTCTTTTCGTTCCACACGGGAAATCTTCTTTCTTGACCTTCGTCTTGTAGAATTGTGCGTTCCGTGTTAGTTTTCAAAAGGAAATGTTCTTAACAACATTCAGCTCTTGGTTCTTTGAATTCACTGTTACTTTACAAAGGGAAACATTTCTCTAGACACTCTCCTGACACAAAATGAGTCTCTTTTCGTTCCACACGGGAAATCTTCTTTCTTGACCTTCGTCTTGTAGAATTGTGCGTTCCGTGTTAGTTTTCAAAAGGAAATGTTCTTAACAACATTCAGCTCTTGGTTCTTTGAATTCACTGTTACTTTACAAAGGGAAACATTTCTCTAGACACTCTCCTGACACAAAATGAGTCTCTTTTCGTTCCACACGGGAAATCTTCTGTCTTGACCTTCGTCTTGTAGAATTGTGCGTTCCGTGTTAGTTTTCAAAAGGAAATGTTCTTAACAACATTCAGCTCTTGGTTTCTTTGAATTCACTGTTACTTTACAAAGGGAAACATTTCTCTAGACACTCTCCTGACACAAAATGAGTCTCTTTTCGTTCCACACGGGAAATCTTCTTTCTTGACCTTCGTCTTGTAGAATTGTGCGTTCCGTGTTAGTTTTCAAAAGGAAATGTTCTTAACAACATTCAGCTCTTGGTTCTTTGAATTCACTGTTACTTTACAAAGGGAAACATTTCTCTAGACACTCTCCTGACACAAAATGAGTCTCTTTTCGTTCCACACGGGAAATCTTCTTTCTTGACCTTCGTCTTGTAGAATTGTGCGTTCGTGTTAGTTTTCAAAAGGAAATGTTCTTAACAACATTCAGCTCTTGGTTCTTTGAATTCACTGTTACTTTACAAAGGGAAACATTTCTCTAGACACTCTCCTGACACAAAATGAGTCTCCTTTCGTTCCACACGGGAAATCTTCTTTCTTGACCTTCGTCTTGTAGAATTGTGCGTTCCGTGTTAGTTTTCAAAAGGAAATGTTCTTAACAACATTCAGCTCTTGGTTCTTTGAATTCACTGTTACTTTACAAAGGGAAACATTTCTCTAGACACTCTCCTGACACAAAATGAGTCTCTTTTCGTTCCACACGGGAAATCTTCTTTCTTGACCTTCGTCTTGTAGAATTGTGCGTTCCGTGTTAGTTTTCAAAAGGAAATGTTCTTAACAACATTCAGCTCTTGGTTCTTTGAATTCACTGTTACTTTACAAAGGGAAACATTTCTCTAGACACTCTCCTGACACAAAATGAGTCTCTTTTCGTTCCACACGGGAAATCTTCTTTCTTGACCTTCGTCTTGTAGAATTGTGCGTTCCGTGTTAGTTTTCAAAAGGAAATGTTCTTAACAACATTCAGCTCTTGGTTCTTTGAATTCACTGTTACTTTACAAAGGGAAACATTTCTCTAGACACTCTCCTGACACAAAATGAGTCTCTTTTCGTTCCACACGGGAAATCTTCTTTCTTGACCTTCGTCTTGTAGAATTGTGCGTTCCGTGTTAGTTTTCAAAAGGAAATGTTCTTAACAACATTCAGCTCTTGGTTCTTTGAATTCACTGTTACTTTACAAAGGGAAACATTTCTCTAGACACTCTCCTGACACAAAATGAGTCTCTTTTCGTTCCACACGGGAAATCTTCTTTCTTGACCTTCGTCTTGTAGAATTGTGCGTTCCGTGTTAGTTTTCAAAAGGAAATGTTCTTAACAACATTCAGCTCTTGGTTCTTTGAATTCACTGTTACTTTACAAAGGGAAACATTTCTCTAGACACTCTCCTGACACAAAATGAGTCTCTTTTCGTTCCACACGGGAAATCTTCTTTCTTGACCTTCGTCTTGTAGAATTGTGCGTTCCGTGTTAGTTTTCAAAAGGAAATGTTCTTAACAACATTCAGCTCTTGGTTCTTTGAATTCACTGTTACTTTACAAAGGGAAACATTTCTCTAGACACTCTCCTGACACAAAATGAGTCTCTTTTCGTTCCACACGGGAAATCTTCTTTCTTGACCTTCGTCTTGTAGAATTGTGCGTTCCGTGTTAGTTTTCAAAAGGAAATGTTCTTAACAACATTCAGCTCTTGGTTCTTTGAATTCACTGTTACTTTACAAAGGGAAACATTTCTCTAGACACTCTCCTGACACAAAATGAGTCTCTTTTCGTTCCACACGGGAAATCTTCTTTCTTGACCTTCGTCTTGTAGAATTGTGCGTTCCGTGTTAGTTTTCAAAAGGAAATGTTCTTAACAACATTCAGCTCTTGGTTCTTTGAATTCACTGTTACTTTACAAAGGGAAACATTTCTCTAGACACTCTCCTGACACAAAATGAGTCTCTTTTCGTTCCACACGGGAAATCTTCTTTCTTGACCTTCGTCTTGTAGAATTGTGCGTTCCCTGTTAGTTTTCAAAAGGAAATGTTCTTAACAACATTCAGCTCTTGGTTCTTTGAATTCACTGTTACTTTACAAAGGGAAACATTTCTCTAGACACTCTCCTGACACAAAATGAGTCTCTTTTCGTTCCACACGGGAAATCTTCTTTCTTGACCTTCGTCTTGTAGAATTGTGCGTTCCGTGTTAGTTTTCAAAAGGAAATGTTCTTAACAACATTCAGCTCTTGGTTCTTTGAATTCACTGTTACTTTACAAAGGGAAACATTTCTCTAGACACTCTCCTGACACAAAATGAGTCTCTTTTCGTTCCACACGGGAAATCTTCTTTCTTGACCTTCGTCTTGTAGAATTGTGCGTTCCGTGTTAGTTTTCAAAAGGAAATGTTCTTAACAACATTCAGCTCTTGGTTCTTTGAATTCACTGTTACTTTACAAAGGGAAACATTTCTCTAGACACTCTCCTGACACAAAATGAGTCTCTTTTCGTTCCACACGGGAAATCTTCTTTCTTGACCTTCGTCTTGTAGAATTGTGCGTTTCGTGTTAGTTTTCAAAAGGAAATGTTCTTAACAACATTCAGCTCTTGGTTCTTTGAATTCACTGTTACTTTACAAAGGGAAACATTTCTCTAGACACTCTCCTGACACAAAATGAGTCTCTTTTCGTTCCACACGGGAAATCTTCTTTCTTGACCTTCGTCTTGTAGAATTGTGCGTTCCGTGTTAGTTTTCAAAAGGAAATGTTCTTAACAACATTCAGCTCTTGGTTCTTTGAATTCACTGTTACTTTACACAGGGAAACATTTCTCTAGACTCTCTCCTGACACAAAATGAGTCTCTTTTCGTTCCACACGGGAAATCTTCTTTCTTGACCTTCGTCTTGTAGAATTGTGCGTTCCGTGTTAGTTTTCAAAAGGAAATGTTCTTAACAACATTCAGGTCTTGGTTTTTGAATTCACTGTTACTTTACAAAGGGAAACATTTCTCTAGACACTCTCCTGACACAAAATGAGTCTCTTTTCGTTCCACACGGGAAATCTTCTTTCTTGACCTTCGTCTTGTAGAATTGTGCGTTCCGTGTTAGTTTTCAAAAGGAAATGTTCTTAACAACATTCAGCTCTTGGTTCTTTGAATTCACTGTTACTTTACAAAGGGAAACATTTCTCTAGACACTCTCCTGACACAAAATGAGTCTCTTTTCGTTCCACACGGGAAATCTTCTTTCTTGACCTTCGTCTTGTAGAATTGTGCGTTCCGTGTTAGTTTTCAAAAGGAAATGTTCTTAACAACATTCAGCTCTTGGTTCTTTGAATTCACTGTTACTTTACAAAGGGAAACATTTCTCTAGACACTCTCCTGACACAAAATGAGTCTCTTTTCGTTCCACACGGGAAATCTTCTTTCTTGACCTTCGTCTTGTAGAATTGTGCGTTCCGTGTTAGTTTTCAAAAGGAAATGTTCTTAACAACATTCAGCTCTTGGTTCTTTGAATTCACTGTTACTTTACAAAGGGAAACATTTCTCTAGACACTCTCCTGACACAAAATGAGTCTCTTTTCGTTCCACACGGGAAATCTTCTTTCTTGACCTTCGTCTTGTAGAATTGTGCGTTCCGTGTTAGTTTTCAAAAGGAAATGTTCTTAACAACATTCAGCTCTTGGTTCTTTGAATTCACTGTTACTTTACAAAGGGAAACATTTCTCTAGACACTCTCCTGACACAAAATGAGTCTCTTTTCGTTCCACACGGGAAATCTTCTTTCTTGACCTTCGTCTTGTAGAATTGTGCGTTCCGTGTTAGTTTTCAAAAGGAAATGTTCTTAACAACATTCAGCTCTTGGTTCTTTGAATTCACTGTTACTTTACAAAGGGAAACATTTCTCTAGACACTCTCCTGACACAAAATGAGTCTCTTTTCGTTCCACACGGGAAATCTTCTTTCTTGACCTTCGTCTTGTAGAATTGTGCGTTCCGTGTTAGTTTTCAAAAGGAAATGTTCTTAACAACATTCAGCTCTTGGTTCTTTGAATTCACTGTTACTTTACAAAGGGAAACATTTCTCTAGACACTCTCCTGACACAAAATGAGTCTCTTTTCGTTCCACACGGGAAATCTTCTTTCTTGACCTTCGTCTTGTAGAATTGTGCGTTCCGTGTTAGTTTTCAAAAGGAAATGTTCTTAACAACATTCAGCTCTTGGTTCTTTGAATTCACTGTTACTTTACTAAGGGAAACATTTCTCTAGACACTCTCCTGACACAAAATGAGTCTCTTTTCGTTCCACACGGGAAATCTTCTTTCTTGACCTTCGTCTTGTAGAATTGTGCGTTCCGTGTTAGTTTTCAAAAGGAAATGTTCTTAACAACATTCAGCTCTTGGTTTTTGAATTCACTGTTACTTTACAAAGGGAAACATTTCTCTAGACACTCTCCTGACACAAAATGAGTCTCTTTTCGTTCCACACGGGAAATCTTCTTTCTTGACCTTCGTCTTGTAGAATTGTGCGTTCCGTGTTAGTTTTCAAAAGGAAATGTTCTTAACAACATTCAGCTCTTGGTTCTTTGAATTCACTGTTACTTTACAAAGGGAAACATCTCTCTAGACACTCTCCTGACACAAAATGAGTCTCTTTTCGTTCCACACGGGAAATCTTCTTTCTTGACCTTCGTCTTGTAGAATTGTGCGTTCCGTGTTAGTTTTCAAAAGGAAATGTTCTTAACAACATTCAGCTCTTGGTTCTTTGTATTCACTGTTACTTTACAAAGGGAAACATTTCTCTAGACACTCTCCTGACACAAAATGAGTCTCTTTTCGTTCCACACGGGAAATCTTCTTTCTTGACCTTCGTCTTGTAGAATTGTGCGTTTCGTGTTAGTTTTCAAAAGGAAATGTTCTTAACAACATTCAGCTCTTGGTTCTTTGAATTCACTGTTACTTTACAAAGGGAAACATTTCTCTAGACACTCTCCTGACACAAAATGAGTCTCTTTTCGTTCCACACGGGAAATCTTCTTTCTTGACCTTCGTCTTGTAGAATTGTGCGTTCCGTGTTAGTTTTCAAAAGGAAATGTTCTTAACAACATTCAGCTCTTGGTTCTTTGAATTCACTGTTACTTTACAAAGGGAAACATTTCTCTAGACACTCTCCTGACACAAAATGAGTCTCTTTTCGTTCCACACGGGAAATCTTCTTTCTTGACCTTCGTCTTGTAGAATTGTGCGTTCCGTGTTAGTTTTCAAAAGGAAATGTTCTTAACAACATTCAGCTCTTGGTTCTTTGAATTCACTGTTACTTTACAAAGGGAAACATTTCTCTAGACACTCTCCTGACACAAAATGAGTCTCTTTTCGTTCCACACGGGAAATCTTTTTTCTTGACCTTCGTCTTGTAGAATTGTGCGTTCCGTGTTAGTTTTCAAAAGGAAATGTTCTTAACAACATTCAGCTCTTGGTTCTTTGAATTCACTGTTACTTTACAAAGGGAAACATTTCTCTAGACACTCTCCTGACACAAAATGAGTCTCTTTTCGTTCCACACGGGAAATCTTCTTTCTTGACCTTCGTCTTGTAGAATTGTGCGTTCCGTGTTAGTTTTCAAAAGGAAATGTTCTTAACAACATTCAGCTCTTGGTTCTTTGAATTCACTGTTACTTTACAAAGGGAAACATTTCTCTAGACACTCTCCTGACACAAAATGAGTCTCTTTTCGTTCCACACGGGAAATCTTCTTTCTTGACCTTCGTCTTGTAGAATTGTGCGTTCCGTGTTAGTTTTCAAAAGGAAATGTTCTTAACAACATTCAGCTCTTGGTTTTTGAATTCACTGTTACTTTACAAAGGGAAACATTTCTCTAGACACTCTCCTGACACAAAATGAGTCTCTTTTCGTTCCACACGGGAAATCTTCTTTCTTGACCTTCGTCTTGTAGAATTGTGCGTTCCGTGTTAGTTTTCAAAAGGAAATGTTCTTAACAACATTCAGCTCTTGGTTCTTTGAATTCACTGTTACTTTACAAAGGGAAACACTTCTCTAGACACTCTCCTGACACAAAATGAGTCTCTTTTCGTTCCACACGGGAAATCTTCTTTCTTGACCTTCGTCTTGTAGAATTGTGCGTTCCGTGTTAGTTTTCAAAAGGAAATGTTCTTAACAACATTCAGCTCTTGGTTCTTTGAATTCACTGTTACTTTACAAAGGGAAACATTTCTCTAGACACTCTCCTGACACAAAATGAGTCTCTTTTCGTTCCACACGGGAAATCTTCTTTCTTGACCTCGTCTTGTAGAATTGTGCGTTCCGTGTTAGTTTTCAAAAGGAAATGTTCTTAACAACATTCAGCTCTTGGTTCTTTGAATTCACTGTTACTTTACAAAGGGAAACATTTCTCTAGACACTCTCCTGACACAAAATGAGTCTCTTTTCGTTCCACACGGGAAATCTTCTTTCTTGACCTTCGTCTTGTAGAATTGTGCGTTCCGTGTTAGTTTTCAAAAGGAAATGTTCTTAACAACATTCAGCTCTTGGTTCTTTGAATTCACTGTTACTTTACAAAGGGAAACATTTCTCTAGACACTCTCCTGACACAAAATGAGTCTCTTTTCGTTCCACACGGGAAATCTTCTTTCTTGACCTTCGTCTTGTAGAATTGTGCGTTTCGTGTTAGTTTTCAAAAGGAAATGTTCTTAACAACATTCAGCTCTTGGTTCTTTGAATTCACTGTTACTTTACAAAGGGAAACATTTCTCTAGACACTCTCCTGACACAAAATGAGTCTCTTTTCGTTCCACACGGGAAATCTTCTTTCTTGACCTTCGTCTTGTAGAATTGTGCGTTCCGTGTTAGTTTTCAAAAGGAAATGTTCTTAACAACATTCAGCTCTTGGTTCTTTGAATTCACTGTTACTTTACAAAGGGAAACATTTCTCTAGACACTCTCCTGACACAAAATGAGTCTCTTTTCGTTCCACACGGGAAATCTTCTTTCTTGACCTTCGTCTTGTAGAATTGTGCGTTCCGTGTTAGTTTTCAAAAGGAAATGTTCTTAACAACATTCAGCTCTTGGTTCTTTGAATTCACTGTTACTTTACAAAGGGAAACATTTCTCTAGACACTCTCCTGACACAAAATGAGTCTCTTTTCGTTCCACACGGGAAATCTTCTTTCTTGACCTTCGTCTTGTAGAATTGTGCGTTCCGTGTTAGTTTTCAAAAGGAAATGTTCTTAACAACATTCAGCTCTTGGTTCTTTGAATTCACTGTTACTTTACAAAGGGAAACATTTCTCTAGACACTCTCCTGACACAAAATGAGTCTCTTTTCGTTCCACACGGGAAATCTTCTTTCTTGACCTTCGTCTTGTAGAATTGTGCGTTCCGTGTTAGTTTTCAAAAGGAAATGTTCTTAACAACATTCAGCTCTTGGTTCTTTGAATTCACTGTTACTTTACAAAGGGAAACATTTCTCTAGACACTCTCCTGACACAAAATGAGTCTCTTTTCGTTCCACACGGGAAATCTTCTTTCTTGACCTTCGTCTTGTAGAATTGTGCGTTCCGTGTTAGTTTTCAAAAGGAAATGTTCTTAACAACATTCAGCTCTTGGTTCTTTGAATTCACTGTTACTTTACAAAGGGAAACATTTCTCTAGACACTCTCCTGACACAAAATGAGTCTCTTTTCGTTCCACACGGGAAATCTTCTTTCTTGACCTTCGTCTTGTAGAATTGTGCGTTCCGTGTTAGTTTTCAAAAGGAAATGTTCTTAACAACATTCAGCTCTTGGTTCTTTGAATTCACTGTTACTTTACAAAGGGAAACATTTCTCTAGACACTCTCCTGACACAAAATGAGTCTCTTTTCGTTCCACACGGGAAATCTTCTTTCTTGACCTTCGTCTTGTAGAATTGTGCGTTCCGTGTTAGTTTTCAAAAGGAAATGTTCTTAACAACATTCAGCTCTTGGTTCTTTGAATTCACTGTTACTTTACAAAGGGAAACATTTCTCTAGACACTCTCCTGACACAAAATGAGTCTCTTTTCGTTCCACACGGGAAATCTTCTTTCTTGACCTTCGTCTTGTAGAATTGTGCGTTCCGTGTTAGTTTTCAAAAGGAAATGTTCTTAACAACATTCAGCTCTTGGTTCTTTGAATTCACTGTTACTTTACAAAGGGAAACATTTCTCTAGACACTCTCCTGACACAAAATGAGTCTCTTTTCGTTCCACACGGGAAATCTTCTTTCTTGACCTTCGTCTTGTAGAATTGTGCGTTCCGTGTTAGTTTTCAAAAGGAAATGTTCTTAACAACATTCAGCTCTTGGTTCTTTGAATTCACTGTTACTTTACAAAGGGAAACATTTCTCTAGACACTCTCCTGACACAAAATGAGTCTCTTTTCGTTCCACACGGGAAATCTTCTTTCTTGACCTTCGTCTTGTAGAATTGTGCGTTCCGTGTTAGTTTTCAAAAGGAAATGTTCTTAACAACATTCAGCTCTTGGTTCTTTGAATTCACTGTTACTTTACAAAGGGAAACATTTCTCTAGACACTCTCCTGACACAAAATGAGTCTCTTTTCGTTCCACACGGGAAATCTTCTTTCTTGACCTTCGTCTTGTAGAATTGTGCGTTCCGTGTTAGTTTTCAAAAGGAAATGTTCTTAACAACATTCAGCTCTTGGTTCTTTGAATTCACTGTTACTTTACAAAGGGAAACATTTCTCTAGACACTCTCCTGACACAAAATGAGTCTCTTTTCGTTCCACACGGGAAATCTTCTTTCTTGACCTTCGTCTTGTAGAATTGTGCGTTCCGTGTTAGTTTTCAAAAGGAAATGTTCTTAACAACATTCAGCTCTTGGTTCTTTGAATTCACTGTTACTTTACAAAGGGAAACATTTCTCTAGACACTCTCCTGACACAAAACGAGTCTCTTTTCGTTCCATACGGGAAAATTTCTTTTCCTAGGACCTTCGTCTTGTAGAATTGTCGCGTTCCGTGTTAGTTTTCAAAGCGAAATGTTCTTAACAACATTCAGCTCTTGGTTCTTTGAATTCACTGTTACTTTACAAAGGAACACTTCTCTAGACACTCTCTCTGACACAAAATGAGTCTCTTTTTCGTTCCACACGGGAAATCTTCTTTCTTGACCTTCGTCTTGTAGAATTGTGCGTTCCGTGTTAGTTTTCAAAAGGAAATGTTCTTAACAACATTCAGCTCTTGGTTCATTGAATTCACTGTTACTTTACAAAGGGAAACACTTCTCTAGACACTCTCCTGACACAAAATGAGTCTCTTTTCGTTCCACACGGGAAATCTTCTTTCTTGTCCCTTCGTCTTGTAGAATTGTGCGTTACGTGTTAGCTTTCAAAAGGAAATGCTCTTAACAACATTCAGCTCTTGGTTTGTTGAATTCACTGTTACTTTACAAAGGGAAACATTTCTCTAGACACTCTCCTGACACAAAATGAGTCTCTTTTCGTTCCACACGGGAAATCTTCTTTCTTGTCCCTTCGTCTTGTAGAATTGTGCGTTCCGTGTTAGTTTTCAAAAGGAAATGTTCTTAACAACATTCAGCTCTTGGTTCTTTGAATTCACTGTTACTTTACAAAGGGAAACATTTCTCTAGACACTCTCCTGACACAAAATGAGTCTCTTTTCGTTCCACACGGGAAATCTTCTTTCTTGACCTTCGTCTTGTAGAATTGTGCGTTCCGTGTTAGTTTTCAAAAGGAAATGCTCTTAACAACATTCAGCTCTTGGTTCTTTGAATTCACTGTTACTTTACAAAGGGAAACATTTCTCTAGACACTCTCCTGACACAAAATGAGTCTCTTTTCGTTCCACACGGGAAATCTTCTTTCTTGACCTTCGTCTTGTAGAATTGTGCGTTCCGTGTTAGTTTTCAAAAGGAAATGCTCTTAACAACATTCAGCTCTTGGTTCTTTGAATTCACTGTTACTTTACAAAGGGAAACATTTCTCTAGACACTCTCCTGACACAAAATGAGTCTCTTTTCGTTCCACACGGGAAATCTTCTTTCTTGACCTTCGTCTTGTAGAATTGTGCGTTCCGTGTTAGTTTTCAAAAGGAAATGCTCTTAACAACATTCAGCTCTTGGTTCTTTGAATTCACTCTTACTTTACAAAGGGAAACATTTCTCTAGACACTCTCCTGACACAAAATGAGTCTCTTTTCGTTCCACACGGGAAATCTTCTTTCTTGACCTTCGTCTTGTAGAATTGTGCGTTCCGTGTTAGTTTTCAAAAGGAAATGTTCTTAACAACATTCAGCTCTTGGTTCTTTGAATTCACTGTTACTTTACAAAGGGAAACACTTCTCTAGACACTCTCCTGACACAAAATGAGTCTCTTTTCGTTCCACACGGGAAATCTTCTTTCTTGACCTTCGTCTTGTAGAATTGTGCGTTCCGTGTTAGTTTTCAAAAGGAAATGCTCTTAACAACATTCAGCTCTTGGTTCTTTGAATTCACTGTTACTTTACAAAGGGAAACATTTCTCTAGACACTCTCCTGACACAAAATGAGTCTCTTTTCGTTCCACACGGGAAATCTTCTTTCTTGACCTTCGTCTTGTAGAATTGTGCGTTCCGTGTTAGTTTTCAAAAGGAAATGCTCTTAACAACATTCAGCTCTTGGTTCTTTGAATTCACTGTTACTTTACAAAGGGAAACATTTCTCTAGACACTCTCCTGACACAAAATGAGTCTCTTTTCGTTCCACACGGGAAATCTTCTTTCTTGACCTTCGTCTTGTAGAATTGTGCGTTCCGTGTTAGTTTTCAAAAGGAAATGCTTCTTAACAACATTCAGCTCTTGGTTCTTTGAATTCACTGTTACTTTACAAAGGGAAACAATTCTCTAGACACTCTCCTGACACAAAATGAGTCTCTTTTCGTTCCACACGGGAAATCTTCTTTCTTGACCTTCGTCTTGTAGAATTGTGCGTTCCGTGTTAGTTTTCAAAAGGAAATGCTCTTAACAACATTCAGCTCTTGGTTCTTTGAATTCACTGTTACTTTACAAAGGGAAACATTTCTCTAGACACTCTCCTGACACAAAATGAGTCTCTTTTCGTTCCACACGGGAAATCTTCTTTCTTGACCTTCGTCTTGTAGAATTGTGCGTTCCGTGTTAGTTTTCAAAAGGAAATGTTCTTAACAACATTCAGCTCTTGGTTCTTTGAATTCACTGTTACTTTACAAAGGGAAACACTTCTCTAGACACTCTCCTGACACAAAATGAGTCTCTTTTCGTTCCACACGGGAAATCTTCTTTCTTGACCTTCGTCTTGTAGAATTGTGCGTTCCGTGTTAGTTTTCAAAAGGAAATGTTCTTAACAACATTCAGCTCTTGGTTCTTTGAATTCACTGTTACTTTACAAAGGGAAACACTTCTCTAGACACTCTCCTGACACAAAATGAGTCTCTTTTCGTTCCACACGGGAAATCTTCTTTCTTGACCTTCGTCTTGTAGAATTGTGCGTTCCGTGTTAGTTTTCAAAAGGAAATGTTCTTAACAACATTCAGCTCTTGGTTCTTTGAATTCACTGTTACTTTACAAAGGGAAACATTTCTCTAGACACTCTCCTGACACAAAATGAGTCTCTTTTCGTTCCACACGGGAAATCTTCTTTCTTGACCTTCGTCTTGTAGAATTGTGCGTTCCGTGTTAGTTTTCAAAAGGAAATGTTCTTAACAACATTCAGCTCTTGGTTCTTTGAATTCACTGTTACTTTACAAAGGGAAACACTTCTCTAGACACTCTCCTGACACAAAATGAGTCTCTTTTCGTTCCACACGGGAAATCTTCTTTCTTGACCTTCGTCTTGTAGAATTGTGCGTTCCGTGTTAGTTTTCAAAAGGAAATGCTCTTAACAACATTCAGCTCTTGGTTCTTTGAATTCACTGTTACTTTACAAAGGGAAACATTTCTCTAGACACTCTCCTGACACAAAATGAGTCTCTTTTCGTTCCACACGGGAAATCTTCTTTCTTGACCTTCGTCTTGTAGAATTGTGCGTTCCGTGTTAGTTTTCAAAAGGAAATGCTCTTAACAACATTCAGCTCTTGGTTTGTTGAATTCACTGTTACTTTACAAAGGGAAACATTTCTCTAGACACTCTCCTGACACAAAATGAGTCTCTTTTCGTTCCACACGGGAAATCTTCTTTCTTGACCTTCGTCTTGTAGAATTGTGCGTTCCGTGTTAGTTTTCAAAAGGAAATGTTCTTAACAACATTCAGCTCTTGGTTCTTTGAATTCACTGTTACTTTACAAAGGGAAACATTTCTCTAGACACTCTCCTGACACAAAATGAGTCTCTTTTCGTTCCACACGGGAAATCTTCTTTCTTGACCTTCGTCTTGTAGAATTGTGCGTTCCGTGTTAGTTTTCAAAAGGAAATGCTCTTAACAACATTCAGCTCTTGGTTCTTTGAATTCACTGTTACTTTACAAAGGGAAACATTTCTCTAGACACTCTCCTGACACAAAATGAGTCTCTTTTCGTTCCACACGGGAAATCTTCTTTCTAAACCTTCGTCTTGTAGAATTGTGCGTTCCGTGTTAGTTTTCAAAAGGAAATGCTCTTAACAACATTCAGCTCTTGGTTCTTTGAATTCACTGTTACTTTACAAAGGGAAACATTTCTCTAGACACTCTCCTGACACAAAATGAGTCTCTTTTCGTTCCACACGGGAAATCTTCTTTCTTGACCTTCGTCTTGTAGAATTGTGCGTTCCGTGTTAGTTTTCAAAAGGAAATGCTCTTAACAACATTCAGCTCTTGGTTCTTTGAATTCACTGTTACTTTACAAAGGGAAACATTTCTCTAGACACTCTCCTGACACAAAATGAGTCTCTTTTCGTTCCACACGGGAAATCTTCTTTCTTGACCTTCGTCTTGTAGAATTGTGCGTTCCGTGTTAGTTTTCAAAAGGAAATGCTCTTAACAACATTCAGCTCTTGGTTCTTTGAATTCACTGTTACTTTACAAAGGGAAACACTTCTCTAGACACTCTCCTGACACAAAATGAGTCTCTTTTCGTTCCACACGGGAAATCTTCTTTCTTGACCTTCGTCTTGTAGAATTGTGCGTTCCGTGTTAGTTTTCAAAAGGAAATGTTCTTAACAACATTCAGCTCTTGGTTCTTTGAATTCACTGTTACTTTACAAAGGGAAACATTTCTCTAGACACTCTCCTGACACAAAATGAGTCTCTTTTCGTTCCACACGGGAAATCTTCTTTCTTGACCTTCGTCTTGTAGAATTGTGCGTTCCGTGTTAGTTTTCAAAAGGAAATGCTCTTAACAACATTCAGCTCTTGGTTCTTTGAATTCACTGTTACTTTACAAAGGGAAACATTTCTCTAGACACTCTCCTGACACAAAATGAGTCTCTTTTCGTTCCACACGGGAAATCTTCTTTCTTGACCTTCGCCTTGTAGAATTGTGCGTTCCGTGTTAGTTTTCAAAAGGAAATGCTCTTAACAACATTCAGCTCTTGGTTCTTTGAATTCACTGTTACTTTACAAAGGGAAACATTTCTCTAGACACTCTCCTGACACAAAATGAGTCTCTTTTCGTTCCACACGGGAAATCTTCTTTCTTGACCTTCGTCTTGTAGAATTGTGCGTTCCGTGTTAGTTTTCAAAAGGAAATGTTCTTAACAACATTCAGCTCTTGGTTCTTTGAATTCACTGTTACTTTACAAAGGGAAACACTTCTCTAGACACTCTCCTGACACAAAATGAGTCTCTTTTCGTTCCACACGGGAAATCTTCTTTCTTGACCTTCGTCTTGTAGAATTGTGCGTTCCGTGTTAGTTTTCAAAAGGAAATGTTCTTAACAACATTCAGCTCTTGGTTCTTTGAATTCACTGTTACTTTACAAAGGGAAACATTTCTCTAGACACTCTCCTGACACAAAATGAGTCTCTTTTCGTTCCACACGGGAAATCTTCTTTCTTGACCTTCGTCTTGTAGAATTGTGCGTTCCGTGTTAGTTTTCAAAAGGAAATGCTCTTAACAACATTCAGCTCTTGGTTCTTTGAATTCACTCTTACTTTACAAAGGGAAACATTTCTCTAGACACTCTCCTGACACAAAATGAGTCTCTTTTCGTTCCACACGGGAAATCTTCTTTCTTGACCTTCGTCTTGTAGAATTGTGCGTTCCGTGTTAGTTTTCAAAAGGAAATGTTCTTAACAACATTCAGCTCTTGGTTCTTTGAATTCACTGTTACTTTACAAAGGGAAACATTTCTCTAGACACTCTCCTGACACAAAATGAGTCTCTTTTCGTTCCACACGGGAAATCTTCTTTCTTGACCTTCGTCTTGTAGAATTGTGCGTTCCGTGTTAGTTTTCAAAAGGAAATGCTCTTAACAACATTCAGCTCTTGGTTCTTTGAATTCACTGTTACTTTACAAAGGGAAACATTTCTCTAGACACTCTCCTGACACAAAATGAGTCTCTTTTCGTTCCACACGGGAAATCTTCTTTCTTGACCTTCGTCTTGTAGAATTGTGCGTTCCGTGTTAGTTTTCAAAAGGAAATGTTCTTAACAACATTCAGCTCTTGGTTCTTTGAATTCACTCTTACTTTACAAAGGGAAACATTTCTCTAGACACTCTCCTGACACAAAATGAGTCTCTTTTCGTTCCACACGGGAAATCTTCTTTCTTGACCTTCGTCTTGTAGAATTGTGCGTTCCGTGTTAGTTTTCAAAAGGAAATGTTCTTAACAACATTCAGCTCTTGGTTCATTGAATTCACTGTTACTTTACAAAGGGAAACACTTCTCTAGACACTCTCCTGACACAAAATGAGTCTCTTTTCGTTCCACACGGGAAATCTTCTTTCTTGACCTTCGTCTTGTAGAATTGTGCGTTCCGTGTTAGTTTTCAAAAGGAAATGCTCTTAACAACATTCAGCTCTTGGTTCTTTGAATTCACTGTTACTTTACACAGGGAAACATTTCTCTAGACACTCTCCTGACACAAAATGAGTCTCTTTTCGTTCCACACGGGAAATCTTCTTTCTTGACCTTCGTCTTGTAGAATTGTGCGTTCCGTGTTAGTTTTCAAAAGGAAATGCTCTTAACAACATTCAGCTCTTGGTTCTTTGAATTCACTGTTACTTTACAAAGGGAAACATTTCTCTAGACACTCTCCTGACACAAAATGAGTCTCTTTTCGTTCCACACGGGAAATCTTCTTTCTTGACCTTCGTCTTGTAGAATTGTGCGTTCCGTGTTAGTTTTCAAAAGGAAATGTTCTTAACAACATTCAGCTCTTGGTTCTTTGAATTCACTGTTACTTTACAAAGGGAAACATTTCTCTAGACACTCTCCTGACACAAAATGAGTCTCTTTTCGTTCCACACGGGAAATCTTCTTTCTTGACCTTCGTCTTGTAGAATTGTGCGTTCCGTGTTAGTTTTCAAAAGGAAATGTTCTTAACAACATTCAGCTCTTGGTTCTTTGAATTCACTGTTACTTTACAAAGGGAAACACTTCTCTAGACACTCTCCTGACACAAAATGAGTCTCTTTTCGTTCCACACGGGAAATCTTCTTTCTTGACCTTCGTCTTGTAGAATTGTGCGTTCCGTGTTAGTTTTCAAAAGGAAATGCTCTTAACAACATTCAGCTCTTGGTTCTTTGAATTCACTGTTACTTTACAAAGGGAAACATTTCTCTAGACACTCTCCTGACACAAAATGAGTCTCTTTTCGTTCCACACGGGAAATCTTCTTTCTTGACCTTCGTCTTGTAGAATTGTGCGTTCCGTGTTAGTTTTCAAAAGGAAATGCTCTTAACAACATTCAGCTCTTGGATTGTAGAATTCACTGTTACTTTACAAAGGGAAACATTTCTCTAGACACTCTCCTGACAAAAAATGAGTCTCTTTTCGTTCCACACGGGAAATCTTCTTTCTTGACCTTCGTCTTGTAGAATTGTGCGTTCCGTGTTAGTTTTCAAAAGGAAATGTTCTTAACAACATTCAGCTCTTGGTTCTTTGAATTCACTGTTACTTTACAAAGGGAAAGATTTCTCTAGATACTCTCCTGACACAAAATGAGTCTCTTTTCGTTCCACACGGGAAATCTTCTTTCTTGACCTTCGTCTTGTAGAATTGTGCGTTCCGTGTTAGTTTTCAAAAGGAAATGTTCTTAACAACATTCAGCTCTTGGTTCTTTGAATTAACTCTTACTTTACAAAGGGAAACATTTCTCTAGACACTCTCCTGACACAAAATGAGTCTCTTTTCGTTCCACACGGGAAATCTTCTTTCTTGACCTTCGTCTTGTAGAATTGTGCGTTCCGTGTTAGTTTTCAAAAGGAAATGCTTCTTAACAACATTCAGCTCTTGGTTCTTTGAATTCACTGTTACTTTACAAAGGGAAACATTTCTCTAGACACTCTCCTGACACAAAATGAGTCTCTTTTCGTTCCACACGGGAAATCTTCTTTCTTGACCTTCGTCTTGTAGAATTGTGCGTTCCGTGTTAGTTTTCAAAAGGAAATGTTCTTAACAACATTCAGCTCTTGGTTTGTTGAATTCACTGTTACTTTACAAAGGGAAACATTTCTCTAGACACTCTCCTGACACAAAATGAGTCTCTTTTCGTTCCACACGGGAAATCTTCTTTCTTGACCTTCGTCTTGTAGAATTGTGCGTTCCGTGTTAGTTTTCAAAAGGAAATGCTCTTAACAACATTCAGCTCTTGGTTCTTTGAATTCACTGTTACTTTACAAAGGGAAACATTTCTCTAGACACTCTCCTGACACAAAATGAGTCTCTTTTCGTTCCACACGGGAAATCTTCTTTCTTGACCTTCGTCTTGTAGAATTGTGCGTTCCGTGTTAGTTTTCAAAAGGAAATGTTCTTAACAACATTCAGCTCTTGGTTCATTGAATTCACTGTTACTTTACAAAGGGAAACACTTCTCTAGACACTCTCCTGACACAAAATGAGTCTCTTTTCGTTCCACACGGGAAATCTTCTTTCTTGACCTTCGTCTTGTAGAATTGTGCGTTCCGTGTTAGTTTTCAAAAGGAAATGTTCTTAACAACATTCAGCTCTTGGTTCTTTGAATTCACTGTTACTTTACAAAGGGAAACACTTCTCTAGACACTCTCCTGACACAAAATGAGTCTCTTTTCGTTCCACACGGGAAATCTTCTTTCTTGACCTTCGTCTTGTAGAATTGTGCGTTCCGTGTTAGTTTTCAAAAGGAAATGCTCTTAACAACATTCAGCTCTTGGTTTGTTGAATTCACTGTTACTTTACAAAGGGAAACATTTCTCTAGACACTCTCCTGACACAAAATGAGTCTCTTTTCGTTCCACACGGGAAATCTTCTTTCTTGACCTTCGTCTTGTAGAATTGTGCGTTCCGTGTTAGTTTTCAAAAGGAAATGCTCTTAACAACATTCAGCTCTTGGTTCTTTGAATTCACTGTTACTTTACAAAGGGAAACATTTCTCTAGACACTCTCCTGACACAAAATGAGTCTCTTTTCGTTCCACACGGGAAATCTTCTTTCTTGACCTTCGTCTTGTAGAATTGTGCGTTCCGTGTTAGTTTTCAAAAGGAAATGTTCTTAACAACATTCAGCTCTTGGTTCTTTGAATTCACTGTTACTTTACAAAGGGAAACACTTCTCTAGACACTCTCCTGACACAAAATGAGTCTCTTTTCGTTCCACACGGGAAATCTTCTTTCTTGACCTTCGTCTTGTAGAATTGTGCGTTCCGTGTTAGTTTTCAAAAGGAAATGCTCTTAACAACATTCAGCTCTTGGTTCTGTGAATTCACTGTTACTTTACAAAGGGAAACATTTCTCTAGACACTCTCCTGACACAAAATGAGTCTCTTTTCGTTCCACACGGGAAATCTTCTTTCTTGACCTTCGTCTTGTAGAATTGTGCGTTCCGTGTTAGTTTTCAAAAGGAAATGTTCTTAACAACATTCAGCTCTTGGTTCTTTGAATTCACTGTTACTTTACAAAGGGAAACACTTCTCTAGACACTCTCCTGACACAAAATGAGTCTCTTTTCGTTCCACACGGGAAATCTTCTTTCTTGACCTTCGTCTTGTAGAATTGTGCGTTCCGTGTTAGTTTTCAAAAGGAAATGTTCTTAACAACATTCAGCTCTTGGTTCATTGAATTCACTGTTACTTTACAAAGGGAAACATTTCTCTAGACACTCTCCTGACACAAAATGAGTCTCTTTTCGTTCCACACGGGAAATCTTCTTTCTTGACCTTCGTCTTGTAGAATTGTGCGTTCCGTGTTAGTTTTCAAAAGGAAATGCTCTTAACAACATTCAGCTCTTGGTTCTTTGAATTCACTGTTACTTTACAAAGGGAAACATTTCTCTAGACACTCTCCTGACACAAAATGAGTCTCTTTTCGTTCCACACGGGAAATCTTCTTTCTTGACCTTCGTCTTGTAGAATTGTGCGTTCCGTGTTAGTTTTCAAAAGGAAATGTTCTTAACAACATTCAGCTCTTGGTTTGTTGAATTCACTGTTACTTTACAAAGGGAAACATTTCTCTAGACACTCTCCTGACACAAAATGAGTCTCTTTTCGTTCCACACGGGAAATCTTCTTTCTTGACCTTCGTCTTGTAGAATTGTGCGTTCCGTGTTAGTTTTCAAAAGGAAATGCTCTTAACAACATTCAGCTCTTGGTTCTTTGAATTCACTGTTACTTTACAAACGGAAACATTTCTCTAGACACTCTCCTGACACAAAATGAGTCTCTTTTCGTTCCACACGGGAAATCTTCTTTCTTGACCTTCGTCTTGTAGAATTGTGCGTTCCGTGTTAGTTTTCAAAAGGAAATGTTCTTAACAACATTCAGCTCTTGGTTCTTTGAATTCACTCTTACTTTACAAAGGGAAACATCTCTCTAGACACTCTCCTGACACAAAATGAGTCTCTTTTCGTTCCACACGGGAAATCTTCTTTCTTGACCTTCGTCTTGTAGAATTGTGCGTTCCGTGTTAGTTTTCAAAAGGAAATGTTCTTAACAACATTCAGCTCTTGGTTCTTTGAATTCACTGTTACTTTACAAAGGGAAACATTTCTCTAGACACTCTCCTGACACAAAATGAGTCTCTTTTCGTTCCACACGGGAAATCTTCTTTCTTGACCTTCGTCTTGTAGAATTGTGCATTCCGTGTTAGTTTTCAAAAGGAAATGCTCTTAACAACATTCAGCTCTTGGTTCTTTGAATTCACTCTTACTTTACAAAGGGAAACATTTCTCTAGACACTCTCCTGACACAAAATGAGTCTCTTTTCGTTCCACACGGGAAATCTTCTTTCTTGACCTTCGTCTTGTAGAATTGTGCGTTCCGTGTTAGTTTTCAAAAGGAAATGTTCTTAACAACATTCAGCTCTTGGTTCTTTGAATTAACTGTTACTTTACAAAGGGAAACATTTCTCTAGACACTCTCCTGACACAAAATGAGTCTCTTTTCGTTCCACACGGGAAATCTTCTTTCTTGACCTTCGTCTTGTAGAATTGTGCGTTCCGTGTTAGTTTTCAAAAGGAAATGTTCTTAACAACATTCAGCTCTTGGTTCTTTGAATTCACTGTTACTTTACAAAGGGAAACATTTCTCTAGACACTCTCCTGACACAAAATGAGTCTCTTTTCGTTCCACACGGGAAATCTTCTTTCTTGACCTTCGTCTTGTAGAATTGTGCGTTCCGTGTTAGTTTTCAAAAGGAAATGCTCTTAACAACATTCAGCTCTTGGTTCTTTGAATTCACTGTTACTTTACAAAGGGAAACATTTCTCTAGACACTCTCCTGACACAAAATGAGTCTCTTTTCGTTCCACACGGGAAATCTTCTTTCTTGACCTTCGTCTTGTAGAATTGTGCGTTCCGTGTTAGTTTTCAAAAGGAAATGTTCTTAACAACATTCAGCTCTTGGTTTGTTGAATTCACTGTTACTTTACAAAGGGAAACATTTCTCTAGACACTCTCCTGACACAAAATGAGTCTCTTTTCGTTCCACACGGGAAATCTTCTTTCTTGACCTTCGTCTTGTAGAATTGTGCGTTCCGTGTTAGTTTTCAAAAGGAAATGCTCTTAACAACATTCAGCTCTTGGTTCGTTGAATTCACTGTTACTTTACAAAGGGAAACATTTCTCTAGACACTCTCCTGACACAAAATGAGTCTCTTTTCGTTCCACACGGGAAATCTTCTTTCTTGACCTTCGTCTTGTAGAATTGTGCGTTCCGTGTTAGTTTTCAAAAGGAAATGTTCTTAACAACATTCAGCTCTTGGTTCTTTGAATTCACTGTTACTTTACAAAGGGAAACATTTCTCTAGACACTCTCCTGACACAAAATGAGTCTCTTTTCGTTCCACACGGGAAATCTTCTTTCTTGACCTTCGTCTTGTAGAATTGTGCGTTCCGTGTTAGTTTTCAAAAGGAAATGCTCTTAACAACATTCAGCTCTTGGTTCTTTGAATTCACTGTTACTTTACAAAGGGAAACATTTCTCTAGACACTCTCCTGACACAAAATGAGTCTCTTTTCGTTCCACACGGGAAATCTTCTTTCTTGACCTTCGTCTTGTAGAATTGTGCGTTCCGTGTTAGTTTTCAAAAGGAAATGCTCTTAACAACATTCAGCTCTTGGTTCTTTGAATTCACTGTTACTTTACACAGGGAAACATTTCTCTAGACACTCTCCTGACACAAAATGAGTCTCTTTTCGTTCCACACGGGAAATCTTCTTTCTTGACCTTCGTCTTGTAGAATTGTGCGTTCCGTGTTAGTTTTCAAAAGGAAATGTTCTTAACAACATTCAGCTCTTGGTTCTTTGAATTCACTGTTACTTTACAAAGGGAAACATTTCTCTAGACACTCTCCTGACACAAAATGAGTCTCTTTTCGTTCCACACGGGAAATCTTCTGTCTTGACCTTCGTCTTGTAGAATTGTGCGTTCCGTGTTAGTTTTCAAAAGGAAATGTTCTTAACAACATTCAGCTCTTGGTTCTTTGAATTCACTGTTACTTTACAAAGGGAAACATTTCTCTAGACTCTCTCCTGACACAAAATGAGTCTCTTTTCGTTCCACACGGGAAATCTTCTTTCTTGACCTTCGTCTTGTAGAATTGTGCGTTCCGTGTTAGTTTTCAAAAGGAAATGCTCTTAACAACATTCAGCTCTTGGTTCTTTGAATTCACTGTTACTTTACAAAGGGAAACATTTCTCTAGACACTCTCCTGACACAAAATGAGTCTCTTTTCGTTCCACACGGGAAATCTTCTTTCTTGACCTTCGTCTTGTAGAATTGTGCGTTCCGTGTTAGTTTTCAAAAGGAAATGTTCTTAACAACATTCAGCTCTTGGTTCTTTGAATTCACTCTTACTTTACAAAGGGAAACATTTCTCTAGACACTCTCCTGACACAAAATGAGTCTCTTTTCGTTCCACACGGGAAATCTTCTTTCTTGACCTTCGTCTTGTAGAATTGTGCGTTCCGTGTTAGTTTTCAAAAGGAAATGCTCTTAACAACATTCAGCTCTTGGTTCTTTGAATTCACTGTTACTTTACAAAGGGAAACATTTCTCTAGACACTCTCCTGACACAAAATGAGTCTCTTTTCGTTCCACACGGGAAATCTTCTTTCTTGACCTTCGTCTTGTAGAATTGTGCGTTCCGTGTTAGTTTTCAAAAGGAAATGCTCTTAACAACATTCAGCTCTTGGTTCTTTGAATTCACTGTTACTTTACAAAGGGAAACATTTCTCTAGACACTCTCCTGACACAAAATGAGTCTCTTTTCGTTCCACACGGGATATCTTCTTTCTTGACCTTCGTCTTGTAGAATTGTGCGTTCCGTGTTAGTTTTCAAAAGGAAATGCTCTTAACAACATTCAGCTCTTGGTTCTTTGAATTCACTGTTACTTTACAAAGGGAAACATTTCTCTAGACACTCTCCTGACACAAAATGAGTCTCTTTTCGTTCCACACGGGAAATCTTCTTTCTTGACCTTCGTCTTGTAGAATTGTGCGTTCCGTGTTAGTTTTCAAAAGGAAATGCTCTTAACAACATTCAGCTCTTGGTTCTTTGAATTCACTGTTACTTTACAAAGGGAAACATTTCTCTAGACACTCTCCTGACACAAAATGAGTCTCTTTTCGTTCCACACGGGAAATCTTCTTTCTTGACCTTCGTCTTGTAGAATTGTGCGTTCCGTGTTAGTTTTCAAAAGGAAATGCTCTTAACAACATTCAGCTCTTGGTTCTTTGAATTCACTGTTACTTTACAAAGAGAAACATTTCTCTAGACACTCTCCTGACACAAAATGAGTGTCTTTTCGTTCCACACGGGAAATCTTCTTTCTTGACCTTCGTCTTGTAGAATTGTGCGTTCCGTGTTAGTTTTCAAAAGGAAATGCTCTTAACAACATTCAGCTCTTGGTTCTTTGAATTCACTGTTACTTTACAAAGGGAAACATTTCTCTAGACACTCTCCTGACACAAAATGAGTCTCTTTTCGTTCCACACGGGAAATCTTCTTTCTTGACCTTCGTCTTGTAGAATTGTGCGTTCCGTGTTAGTTTTCAAAAGGAAATGTTCTTAACAACATTCAGCTCTTGGTTCTTTGAATTCACTGTTACTTTACAAAGGGAAACATTTCTCTAGACACTCTCCTGACACAAAATGAGTCTCTTTTCGTTCCACACGGGAAATCTTCTTTCTTGACCTTCGTCTTGTAGAATTGTGCGTTCCGTGTTAGTTTTCAAAAGGAAATGCTTCTTAACAACATTCAGCTCTTGGTTCTTTGAATTCACTGTTACTTTACAAAGGGAAACATTTCTCTAGACACTCTCCTGACACAAAATGAGTCTCTTTTCGTTCCACACGGGAAATCTTCTTTCTTGACCTTCGTCTTGTAGAATTGTGCGTTCCGTGTTAGTTTTCAAAAGGAAATGCTCTTAACAACATTCAGCTCTTGGTTCTTTGAATTCACTGTTACTTTACAAAGGGAAACATTTCTCTAGACACTCTCCTGACACAAAATGAGTCTCTTTTCGTTCCACACGGGAAATCTTCTTTCTTGACCTTCGTCTTGTAGAATTGTGCGTTCCGTGTTAGTTTTCAAAAGGAAATGTTCTTAACAACATTCAGCTCTTGGTTCTTTGAATTCACTGTTACTTTACAAAGGGAAACATTTCTCTAGACACTCTCCTGACACAAAATGAGTCTCTTTTCGTTCCACACGGGAAATCTTCTTTCTTGACCTTCGTCTTGTAGAATTGTGCGTTCCGTGTTAGTTTTCAAAAGGAAATGTTCTTAACAACATTCAGCTCTTGGTTCATTGAATTCACTGTTACTTTACAAAGGGAAACACTTCTCTAGACACTCTCCTGACACAAAATGAGTCTCTTTTCGTTCCACACGGGAAATCTTCTTTCTTGACCTTCGTCTTGTAGAATTGTGCGTTCCGTGTTAGTTTTCAAAAGGAAATGCTCTTAACAACATTCAGCTCTTGGTTCTTTGAATTCACTGTTACTTTACAAAGGGAAACATTTCTCTAGACACTCTCCTGACACAAAATGAGTCTCTTTTCGTTCCACACGGGAAATCTTCTTTCTTGACCTTCGTCTTGTAGAATTGTGCGTTCCGTGTTAGTTTTCAAAAGGAAATGTTCTTAACAACATTCAGCTCTTGGTTCTTTGAATTCACTGTTACTTTACAAAGGGAAACATTTCTCTAGACACTCTCCTGACACAAAATGAGTCTCTTTTCGTTCCACACGGGAAATCTTCTTTCTTGACCTTCGTCTTGTAGAATTGTGCGTTCCGTGTTAGTTTTCAAAAGGAAATGCTCTTAACAACATTCAGCTCTTGGTTCTTTGAATTCACTGTTACTTTACAAAGGGAAACATTTCTCTAGACACTCTCCTGACACAAAATGAGTCTCTTTTCGTTCCACACGGGAAATCTTCTTTCTTGACCTTCGTCTTGTAGAATTGTGCGTTCCGTGTTAGTTTTCAAAAGGAAATGCTCTTAACAACATTCAGCTCTTGGTTCTTTGAATTCACTGTTACTTTACAAAGGGAAACATTTCTCTAGACACTCTCCTGACACAAAATGAGTCTCTTTTCGTTCCACACGGGAAATCTTCTTTCTTGACCTTCGTCTTGTAGAATTGTGCGTTCCGTGTTAGTTTTCAAAAGGAAATGCTCTTAACAACATTCAGCTCTTGGTTCTTTGAATTCACTGTTACTTTACAAAGGGAAACATTTCTCTAGACACTCTCCTGACACAAAATGAGTCTCTTTTCGTTCCACACGGGAAATCTTCTTTCTTGACCTTCGTCTTGTAGAATTGTGCGTTCCGTGTTAGTTTTCAAAAGGAAATGTTCTTAACAACATTCAGCTCTTGGTTCTTTGAATTCACTGTTACTTTACAAAGGGAAACACTTCTCTAGACACTCTCCTGACACAAAATGAGTCTCTTTTCGTTCCACACGGGAAATCTTCTTTCTTGACCTTCGTCTTGTAGAATTGTGCGTTCCGTGTTAGTTTCCAAAAGGAAATGCTTCTTAACAACATTCAGCTCTTGGTTCTTTGAATTCACTGTTACTTTACAAAGGGAAACATTTCTCTAGACACTCTCCTGACACAAAATGAGTCTCTTTTCGTTCCACACGGGAAATCTTCTTTCTTGACCTTCGTCTTGTAGAATTGTGCGTTCCGTGTTAGTTTTCAAAAGGAAATGCTCTTAACAACATTCAGCTCTTGGTTCTTTGAATTCACTGTTACTTTACAAAGGGAAACATTTCTCTAGACACTCTCCTGACACAAAATGAGTCTCTTTTCGTTCCACACGGGAAATCTTCTTTCTTGACCTTCGTCTTGTAGAATTGTGCGTTCCGTGTTAGTTTTCAAAAGGAAATGTTCTTAACAACATTCAGCTCTTGGTTCTTTGAATTCACTGTTACTTTACAAAGGGAAACATTTCTCTAGACACTCTCCTGACACAAAATGAGTCTCTTTTCGTTCCACACGGGAAATCTTCTTTCTTGACCTTCGTCTTGTAGAATTGTGCGTTCCGTGTTAGTTTTCAAAAGGAAATGTTCTTAACAACATTCAGCTCTTGGTTCTTTGAATTCACTGTTACTTTACAAAGGGAAACATTTCTCTAGACACTCTCCTGACACAAAATGAGTCTCTTTTCGTTCCACACGGGAAATCTTCTTTCTTGACCTTCGTCTTGTAGAATTGTGCGTTCCGTGTTAGTTTTCAAAAGGAAATGCTCTTAACAACATTCAGCTCTTGGTTCTTTGAATTCACTGTTACTTTACAAAGGGAAACATTTCTCTAGACACTCTCCTGACACAAAATGAGTCTCTTTTCGTTCCACACGGGAAATCTTCTTTCTTGACCTTCGTCTTGTAGAATTCC